>NW_021703783.1:53795786-53831179 GCF_005190385.1 Monodon monoceros
GTGTGTGTGTGTGTGTGTGTGTGTGTGTGTGTGTGTGTGTGTGTGTGCGCGCGCGCGCGCTCTGGGAGCTTGTATAGATGCACCATAATGGCATTCTTCAAATGTCTGAGGCTAGTCCCGAGTGTGGAGAAGGATGGACTACTTAGGTATGGACCCAGAGGCAGACTGAGAACCAGTGGGATCTGGTTGCAGCTTTCCTTCCAGGGTGAAGAAGGCCATTTCCTGAGTGTGATGTTCCAGCGTACAGTGGCTCGCTTTGCGGAGGTGAACTGTCTTTCACTTGAGGGATTCGGCTAGATGAATCTTGGCAGGGATATTATAGGGAGAATTCTATCACACAATGGGGCACCGAACTAGGTGATGCCAAAATTTCCTTTCCACCCCAAGGTTCTGGGAACTGGCAGATCAGTGGCATAGAGACCCAACATGAATGCATTTACTGTCACCAGCCTGGTGCCAGCGGGCTATCAGCAGCCTCTGAGGTCTGTTCCTTGGTGTCCTGCAGATGAAGAGACTCTCTATTCAATAATGTCCCATTGATTCAAAAAGAGAGGAGCAGCTAGATCTGAGGGGCCCCAAGATATGGTGAGGCTGAAGCCCCCAGCTCGGCTCAGACTGGGGCGTTAGGCTTCTTTTGCTGCAGCCTTGCCTCCTCTGTCCCCATCCTGATCTACCTCCCTCACCTGACTAACATCCCCAGGCACCGGCTTACCCGGGACGGGAAGGAGCTTGTTCAGTCACCTCCTTGATCTCAGATAACACACTCATCTTTATTGCATTTTCCCTTCTGATAAGCCTCTTAGCTGCCGATTTCTTGGTTGTTCTCTTTGGTAAACAACCTATTTGGGGCTTCCCTGGTGGAGCAGTGGTTGAGAGTCCACCTGCCAATGCAGGGGACACGGATTCGAGCTCTGGTCTGGGAAGATCCCACATGCTGCAGAGCAACTAAGCCCGTGTGCCACAACTGGTGAGCCTGCACTCTAGAGCCCACGAGCCACAACTACTGAGCCCACACACCACAACTACTGAAGCCCACGCGCCTAGTGCCCGTGCTCCGCAACAAGAGAAGCCACCGCAATGAGAAGCTCATGCACTGCAACAAAGAGTAGCCCCCGCTCGCCGCAAGTAGAGAAAGCCCGCACACAGCAATGAAGACTAAACGCAGCCAATAAATAAATAAATAACAAAAAACCCAACCTATTTGGAAGAGATTTTAAATGTTAACAGAGATTTTAAGAAATTAGTGTGTGAGACGGGCTGTCCTCAGCCCCAGTCTGGTGACGCCCCTGGGATTACCGAGGCTGTGTGGGCCTGCTGTTCAGTGTAAGGAGGGTCCAGGCCACCCACAGCCCTGGGGGTACCGGGTGGGCCTGGGAGGTTGTATGGGACACCCTTTCCCCATTTTGGGCTGCTAGGGAATGCCCCCGCTTTCATCCCTCTCTGTGGCCTTTGCCTTTGCAAGTGGAGTTTGCTATATGCTGTTTTATCAAATGGGCTTAAGGCAGAAAATTTAAGAAATTATGTACCTAGATCTTTGACTCAGCAAGAGTCATTTTTGTGCTTCGGGGAAGAAACCTTAAACATTCTCAAATCTTACTTTTGTTCTAAAGTCAAGCCCATTTCTTTAAATAATGATGAAGATAGTTAACAATTATTGGGCCATAACTTTGTACCAGACCCTGAATTAATTGCTTTAAATAAAGTATTTCATTTAATTGTTAAAACAACCCGATGAGGAAGGTACTGGCATGAATGTCATTTTACAGTTGATGAAATTAGGGCTAAGGCACATTGAGTAGCTTGACCAGGTTGCACAGTTAGTAAGTGTCTGAGCCTGACTAGAACCCGCTACCCCAGTTCTTAATCACCATGCTATTTAATAACATGATGATATAATAATGAGAGCAAACATTCATCAAGTGCTTACTATATGATAGGCAATGTACTATGAGTTTTGCATGTACTAACTCATTTAATACTCACAATAATAGGGATTACTATTATCCCCATTTTATCTGTGAGGAGACCAAGTCACAACAAGGTTAGGTAACTTCACAGATAGTGGTGGATCTGGGATTTGAACCCATGTAATCTGAGTCCAAAAGCTCACATTCTTACTCTCTATGTTCTCTTCTTAACACAGGTTGATTAGGCCACATTTGAAGTTTAGTTTTATCAGTGGAACATAAAGTAAAAACAAGAGCTCACTCTGTTTTCTGCACCCTTGGTATAGTGTGGACCGCAAAAGACAAATAACTTACTTAACCTTTACCACTGACCAACAGAAGTGCACCTTGTCTGCTGAACACCACATCAGAAAGGTGTGAGCTTGGTACCCAACCAGCCTCATGTTGTGGATGCAGGGTGGCTGTGATGCCCACATGACCCACGTCTGCTCTTTTTGATTCCAGGAGGCCCTGAGGGATGGGATTGTGTGTATCCGCAGCTTTCAAGTTCTAGATGTCACCACCAACTCTGGATGGCTCTAGATCTTACGAGCTGTGTTTATATCAGAATTGTACTACATGTTTGATGGGGTAACAACAGGGTGGGATTTGCAAGAGCTGTGCATGGGGGTGGCATCGACCCCCTTGGCCTTGGGTAGTGGGTGAGGAAGCTTCCAGAACCGCCCTGGTGGCTGTGGGGCTGACCCCCATAAAGGCTGATGGGACAGAGGGAGAGGGTCACTTCTAATCTGACGCTGGGCTTTCTACTGTTTGTTCTCAAACTCCTCAGGGCTCCTCCTGCAGACTCTCTGAGTATCCCTTAAAGTATATTCTGAGGAAAGCGACCCTGGACTTGGTGTTGGCTAAAACACAAGCCAGTGCCCTTCTGGGAAAGCACTGCGAACAGGGGAGTGTTCTTCTCTCTTGTATTTGGTGCTTCTCCGGACATCCGGTCTTTTATCAGTTTCCTTTATGGCTTTTAGAGGTTTTGTTTCCCAGGCAGTGAGTGGGTGTGATCTACTTCCCCGCCATCACTTGCCCCTACTCCAGCAGGCTTTACCAACTATGGCTTAGCTGTTTCTTCTCCCACTTACTGACTTGCCCTTTTCCTTAGGAGAGTGAAGTCGGCTTTTAAAAATTACACATCCTCTCCCCTCCCCTCCCTGTGGAGCAGCCCCTGTTATTCAGTGCTCCGTGCCACTTGCTCTGGAGCTGACCTCAGAGTGACTGATGGGTCCTGAGGTCGATGGCTGGAAATAGCAGGAGGGCTCCAGGCTGCCTCTGCCCATAGACAGTGACAACCAGCCTGCTGGTGACTATGACCAGCAGCTGCAGCTACACAAACCCCAGTGGAGAGGCTCGGGTTTCTCCAGTGGGAATGACACAGAAATGACATGCTGTTCTTGGGTCATCTGGGATGTGACAGCCCTACAAGGCCTGCTGCCAGTGGGGCCTGTCAAGCAAGGTTGGTTAGTGTCATGAGTCCCTGTATCTCGAATGATCTGCACTGTTGTTGAGCCAGGGAGAATACTGAGACTGTACAGTTCTCCCGGAGACACAGGTCAGAAAAGAAATGAATGCAGGTTTAACATGTCTGATTGGCAGCATGGGGCTGCTGGAGTCTATAGCAATCCGTAGAAAGATGCTCTGAGATTATTGGCTTTGCATCTTCTTATTCTTTCCCTCTTTGCACAGTTTAGGGAACTCACAGTGGTTGAGGTCTCCATGGAGCTGGTGATGCTTTAGTAAAAGAGTTGCACTCTCAACTTACCCACCAGGGCCAGATAGGCAACACAACTGATTGAAGTGGGCCTAGCATAGGGCAATGGGGAGTGGTGGAGACTGTGGTAAATTGGAGAATCCTGGCCAAGCAAGAGCTATCCGAAAGTCAGACTCAGACCACCCACCACCACTTTCCCACCGCAGACCAAAGCTGTGAGTCTAATTTTGTCTCAGACTGCTAAGTAAAGGAGCTTATTAGTAAACATTATTCCACTTAATGTAAAAAAAAAAAAAAAAAAAGACAAAAAACCAGATTCAATTAAATTACTTTGTTTCTACTGGTGCACTTTCTCTTCATGGAAACTGGTACTTCCAGGATGCCCCAGTATAAACACTTGGGTAATGAACATGTCACAGCGACCTTACACAGAGTTTAGGCCCTGAAGTCAGCAAACAAGGAGAACGCTGGTAGAGTGAAAATTACCATTGAAAATCTCTTAAGGAGGTTACACGGCAGGCACTTTATTAGTACTTTTTCAGGAAGTCCACATGCCTGGATGCTAAAAGTTGTTGGAAGTCTTTCTGTTGAACAGCAGATGAAATGGTCGGCTTGTGTTTAGGAGCCAAGATGTTTGGGAAATTCTAGTGCTGTGCCTTTAAGCGCCGGAGCCACTCTCAGCACACTGGAATTGGGGCTGATCGGGTGGGCTTTACACCTTGCATTTCCCACTCGCTCTGAGGGCTGTGTTCCCTGGGGAGAGGGCGGAAGTAAGGGGGGTCTCTCCTTTACGTGTGTACACAGTGCTTCTCTTTCCTTTGCTAAGCTCACTTAGTTGAATTCATATGGGTCACACACATTCAATATGATTTCAGCATTCGGAAGGATACACATATACACCTCACGTGTGCGCAGAGAAGAAGGAATTGGCAGTCTTGCACTGTATCCATACACTTGTTTCAGGCTTTGACTAGGGGCAAAGTACAATCCTAGATTGTAGACAAGAGTTTAAGCTTGTTTCAGTGAAGGCAGGGATCATGCAGGCAGGTTTGATTGCGGGGAAGGTGTTTACAGAGAAATAGGCTCTGGGGTTGGGCTCTTCTTTAGGGAAACAATGTATTTGCCTCATAGTTTATGTACAGACCTGATTTTCCATCCTTCCTCTGCCCATTAACAGCTCTGTGACACGAGTACACTATTTCACTTCCCTGGACCTCAGTTACCTTATCTGTAAAACGAGCATAGTGACACCTCACAGTTTGTTAAGAGAACTAGATATGATAATGTACGTACAGCATTTAAACCGTAGCATTTGGCGCATAATAGGTGTTCAATAAAAGCTGGTTCCCAAGGTTCCCCACTAGTCTCTGAAGGCTGTCAGTGGGGCTGCTCGAGTGGTTATGGCAATTGACTGCTCAACTACATACAGAAATTTCTGTCCTCCCCTAGTTCATTGTTTTTTGGATGCAGAACAGGGTAGTAGAATCAGCAATGCACCTTAGAGACCTGGGTTGAAATCCCAGATTGAAATTTTAACTGTTGTGAAACCCCTGGCAAGTTATTTAACTTCTCTATTTCTTCCTACACAATGGGTAGTAGTACCTTGTGAGGGTTGATTGAAATGATGTATGTGAAACACGAGGCGCACCCCAAGTACCCAACAGGTGTTAATTCTCCTCTCGCTCGCCCCACTCCCCTTTTTGTTTCTTTCTGCAACTTGGGTCCATTTTCTTAATATTCATCGTGAATGTCTCTTCCTTCCTCCCTGTGTATAGAATCTTCAGAAATGTTATTGGAACCAGCCTTTGAGAGGGACCTTAAATCACTTAGTCCAACCACTCATTTCAGAGCTGAACAAGATGAAGTCCCAAGGTCTGAGTAACTTGATTGAGTCCACACAGCTAAGGTTGTGGTCGCATTTGACTGAGATTTTCAGTTTTCCTAACTTTAGATCCAGGTCTAATTTGGTTTATTCATTCATTCATTTTTTTCTTTATTTCAAGCATTCATTCAGCTAAGGTTTTTTTGTTTTGTTTTGTTTGAGTCATTTCAGACACTGTTGTAAGCACGGGGATACACTGGTTGAAAAAGACAGTGAATGGAGCTTACATCCCATTGGGTAGGGCATGGCTGCCTCCTAGGACAGGTCAGCATACGCCCCGTTTCCACTCTGCCTACGAGACTGACCTCTCACAGCTAAACCTGAACCTTCTTCCTTGGTATATAGCCTCTGAATGGGGACCAGGGGGGGCAAACTTATGTTGAAGACAGGTGAATGTGTCATTTAGGAACTGGCCTGTGTTCTCACATTCTTTCATGATAAAAGTAATCAGAATCCACTTTTACTGGGAAAAAATATGACTGATCCTTTGTTCGAAGGTGTTTTCTTATCTTGAAAAGTGCTTTTCCCTTTGGAGTTTGTAGGGTCCCCTGACCATGTGTATGAATAACAAGCTTATCATTAGTGTCAAGGGTGCTGCCCATTTTGGAAAGCTTTGTTTCTTGAGGAATAATGAGAAGGTGAGATTAGTTCTTTTCTGAAACCATCTGCAACTGTCTCAAGCATGGCAGCTGATTCCTAAGAACAGGGCCTGGGTAGCAGTAAATACCTGACATCCACCATCTTTGAGCACAGCCTGTTACAGGAGAGTAAAGACAGACTGTGGGAAAGTCCCAAAGGCCCAGGGCAGTCTCAGCCAGTGAGACAAGTGACACTGGCCTCCTAGCATAGCACCTCCTCCTCTCCGATCCCGGGCCCTAAATATAGTTTGGTCGTGGACTCCACCACTGTGGATTCGATCCTGCCTCCTTCTGAGTGTTGAAGGGTTCCAGACTATCCCTGTGACACCATCACCTTTTCTTCTTTAGCAAGAGCACCTTATGTATCAAGCTTTACTCTTGCAGTTTAATCTCAGCCTGATCAAAGAGATGGCCTATTTTTAGTGGGCTTTTGTGCAGAGGTGTGTAGGAAGAGTTTACACACTCCAGGCACCAAGGGGAAAAATCACCAGTTGAAAGATAACAAGAGGGGGATGCATTTAGGAGAAAACTTTATTTAGTGGGGAGGAGCATGAGTTTTTTGAGGTTAAGGGTTGGCTTTCTTTTTTCCCATTCATACCACTCTATCTTTCAGTTCTCTCCATTGCTATTTTGTTTCAAACCAGTGCCTCTGATTTACAGGAAATATGTAGAACTTATTAGATGTGATTGTTTAGTAGGGCGTATTGGGGGGAAATTGGCTCACTCTATGGAGAAAAATAAACCAGATCCCTACCTAACATTATAAAGATAACAGAGGGCTTCCCTGGTGGCACAGTGGTTGAGAGTCCGCCTGTCGATGCAGGGGACACGGGTTCATGCCCTGGGCCGGGCAGATCCCACATGCCGCGGAGCCTGCGTCCGGAGCCTGTGCTCCGCAACAGGAGAGGCCACAGCAGTGGCCGCAAAAAAAAAAAAAAAGATAACAGAAAAAAGGGTGGGAGAATATTGTGACATGATGTGGAGAAAGATTTCAAAAAACTTTCAAAAATGTAAAACAAAAAAAAGGATGAACTTGATTATATCAAAGTTAAGGATTTCACAGCAAACAATACAATGGACGCTTTTAACAGACACACAAAAAACTGGAAAAGACTATTGCAACGTCCAAAATTAACAAGGGTCTGCTGTCGTTCTGGAATATAAAAGGGACTCCCAAAAACAAACAAGAAAGATATAGAATCCCCGTTAGATAAAAGGGCAAAGAATTTGAAAAGGCAGTTTTCAGAAGAGGAGTCCCCAAAGAATGAACAAGTATATGAAGAGATACTTGATGTCATTAATAAATCAGATAACTGTCATGCAGTAACCAGTAATGTATAATTGGCAGGTAAATGTCAGTTAAACAGCAAGTAGGTGCCACTTTACACTTGTTAGACTGGAAAAATTAGAAACCTAGGTGATGCCAGGCATGTGGTAGGGAAGGGGCAGTGGAGATACGATGTGCAGTTGGTGGGGGGCTGCCAATCGGTGCCGTTATTCTGGAGCGCCATCTGGCAATAGCGGTCAGGTTAAATATATTCCCACCCTGTGACCCAGTGACTCTGCTCATGGGTTTACACCCCAAGGAAACTCCTACGGGGCCATAAAGGAACGCCTCTGAGGTGCTTACTGTGGAGGGTGGGGGGTGGAGGCAACCTGGGGAGTGGATAAGTCAGCTCCCAGACATCTTAGACCGTGCCAGACTTAGAAACAATGGATGAGACGTACACAGGGAACTTGGGAGGATCTTAAAACATGGTATGGAGTGAAAAACAAACCAACAAAGAAACAGATGAAGCCTACATTTACACAAGTTAAGAACACTTGCACACAAAACAGTAACACACCTTTTGTAAGACTGCAAATAAAGGGCTTTACATTGAACAAACTAAAATGGTTGGGAGGGGGAACAAGATTGGGGATGAAAGGAAGCAAACAGACATAAAAACAAGCAAGCCAGCTGAACTTCAGAGGGCATTTCGATACTTACCTAGACCTGCAGAAGAGAGTGACAGGTGGGTGAGGAGGGTGAGAGGGACGGATCTCCCACCCACCCAGTTTTAGCTGAAACTGTAGTTGCTAATGTTTCATGAATGATTATGAATAAAAGTCCAACTGGTGACATCATCCAGAACTGCACTAGTCCTCTGATGTTAGCCTCCTGGAAGTGCTGGAGAATGCATGAGGTGGAGGAATCCGTGAGTTTGCTTGGCCCATGGGGAGCTGGTATACTGATCCTACCCATTTTAACTATTTTCTACTGAAAAATAAAGTACCAGATTATCCGTCTAGAAGATACGGTTTATTTGTTTGGTCCTAAGTAAGACATATATAAAGGCCAAAGCTGGATCAGGTGTCTATCCATGGTCTAGCAGTTTATTGGCACAAACCCTTGCATAATATTTGGCAAAATCTATTGTTGTCACCCTTTATATAAGCTACATTCTCAGAAAATTATAGTCATGCTAGCAATGGTGTTTAATTAATCTTACTGGTAAGAGCCATCCAAGGAATTCTCTAAGGGTGAAACTCAGGGTTTCCATCCAGTTTTTCGGGATTTGACATATCAGATCCTTTAGCATCGAGGGAGGAATGGTGATTAGTTCATAGCTTGTACACAGAATAAGAATTTCACCAGTTGCTGGGTTCATCTGTTCTCTTTTAGTTCTATTTGTTTCTCTGGATTATCTCTCTTCATTAATCTCCTTGGTGGTTGTCTCATTTTCACCTTCCTGTTGGCCTAAGTCAGATTTCCCAATCTGATTATTTTTGGGCCCCACAGTTGTTGTGCCTCTCTGTCCTGTGCATTGCAGGATGTTTAGCAACATCCCTGGCCTCTTTCCACTAGATGCCAGCAACGCTCCCCAGTGTGACAACCCAGAATGTCTCCAGACATTGCCAAACGTTTCCTGGGTACAAAAGTGCCTCAGGTTAATAACCATTAACTAGACAAAGGACTTGGAACACATCAGCATTTCTGTACAAAAGGTATTTTAGAAATGTTCTTATCCTCTTTCAGGAGACAAGATACAGCATTCCTTTTGCTGCTTCTGTTACGTAAATATCGAAAACTAGAAGTTCAGAAAAGATGGTTCCAGGGAACCATCTGGCCAAATCTACTTGTGGTGAAAGGAAGAGTTGGGCCCATTTTCTGAACTAATTCAGAAACAAAACACAAAAACTGACTCTCCACACAGAGTTAACAGGGTACTTAGGGCAAATGTGTTTTTTGTGCCTCTGTTTTCCAGGGTAATTGCTTCCGTTTTCTTTTTGCCACATCTAGGGTCCTCTAAGATTTGCAATAGGAGAACAATCCTGGTATTCTTGAATTGGTTCCTTTGACTCAATAGCCACTGCCATAAATACTGTCTTAAAAATTAGGGTTCACAGAACTAAGAAACACAGAAAGCATGCGAGGGGACTCCCCTGGTGACACAGCGGTTAAGAATCCACCTGCCAATGCAGGGGACATGGGTTCGAACCCTGGTCCGGGAAGATCCCACATGCCGCGGAGCAACTAAGCCCATGCACCACAACTACTGAGCCTGTGCTCTAGAGCCTGTGAGCCACAACTACTGAGCCCACGAGCCACAACTACTGAGCCTGCGTGCCACAAATACTGAAACCTGGGCTCCTAGAGCCTGTGCTCTGCAACAAGAGAAGCCACCACAGTGAGAAGCCCACACACTGCAACGAAGAGTAGCCCCCGCTCGCTGCAACTAGAGAAAGCCCGCACGCAGCAATGAAGACACAACATAGCCAAAAATAAAGAAATAAATAAAGCTATGAAAAAAGGAAGGAAAGCATGTGAAAGGATTGAGGATCTACCTGAGAGTATTCCATAAGACAAAATGAGGAAGATCCTTGCTTATTCCTATTGATACCACAGCACTTCAGAAAATGACCGATGTTGATCATATAGATGATGGTTGTGAAGAGGAAAAGGAATTAGATTCTAAACTGGCTCCTGCTTAGGAATTTTTTACAGTTGTAGTTATTATTCCCCCTTAACTGATATAGGACCAGGTTTAGGGAGATTAGATGCCCTAAGAGGGTCCTCCAACTGCACACCAGAGGTGCTAAATCCTCTAGAATTATAGTGGAAAGAACAAAGGCAATTGATTTTTTTCTAGTTCCATATTTTGATTGAGGAGATTGATATGTAAAATGGGTAAGGAGCAGAATTTATCACCATGATGATGAGGCCGGCTTTTGTGGGGAGTGAAGGTTTGAGAAAAACGCTGGAGAAAAGGAAGATGTGGTAGACATTGGGAAGCATATGAAACAAAACAAAAATAGAAGCCCAAAGAGAAATGGCAAGCTTTCTGAATGAAAGAGCTCAGCAGCCTGGAGAACAGGGGATCCCGATAAGCAAATGACTCAAGTGGAAAGGGAGAAAAGGATGCCTTTTCTCTGCAGTTCGTGGTGAATCCACGGGGGCATCAATTCCCAGTCGGGCCAGTCACCCACACAGTACTGCCTGGGGCTCCCGGCCTTTTCACATAAACTCCCTCAGCTCCTCACGCTGCCAGTGAGGTGGGGCAGAGAAGAGCCCATTTCACAGATAAGGATAGGAGAGAGAGAGGAGGGGGCCTTGTTCAAGTTCACAAAGCCACTCAGAGGGAAGTCACACACCGGGTTTCTCATCCTCATTCCATCACACCACATGGCTGCCTGGGCTCAGCAGACTTTATGATAAGAAGGTCTTAGAACAATGATTGAGGATTGAATCAATTTCTCTGGAGAAGGAGGAAGCTAGAGGGGAAACACTAAATAAGAGGGGTGTATGGTTAAATGAGTCTTTTCTTTAAACTAATGGTAAATTATATGTTTCTCCATTCTATTGAAAATATGTTTTCCAAAGCTTAGCTGAACTGGGCTGCAATGGATGCCTGGAGCTGTGGAGGCGATGCCCCAAGAAATAGATGGTACCCTTAAAGAGGGGAGAGAGTAGCCTTCTTTGTTCTGGAGGGGCAGTCATCCCTAAATTCTTGGATGACAGAGAAAAAAGCTCCTGGGCTTTTATCTTTGCTGACCTGGGGATGCTGGCTCAGGGCAGAGTCATCATCTCTGGAGAACAGAGAGAGAATGCAGTAAGTAGGGCTTGGCCTCCTTGCACCTCTGGCTTGTGGACTACGTTTAATGCAGAGCAGAGCTGAGCCTGTTCTTGGAATGGATGAGCCCAAACGACTAAGCCGCTGGACGTTGTGACCATTCATCCAGCGGGTGGAAGTTTCCAGAGCTCAGGAGAAGATGGGCTAAGCAGGCAATACAATCAGGCACAGGAAAAGAAATCATTTTGTTTTTGCAACTTCAGTCTGCGTTGGGTAAAAACTCATTTAAGAGTGAAGAGAGAATTTCTTCATCTGATCTGGGCAACTGCTGGCTTGAATTTATGGCTGAATTCAACCACCTGGGCTCATTGAATGAGCCATTATTCAGTTTTCAGTGCAAGGAGGAAATAGAGGCCACCTCAAATTTTGATGAAATATTGAGGAAATTAAATAATTCTTTGGACAAAGATGCATAAGGGATGGAGGGAAGCAGAGATAAATGAACTCTCCTGGTCCTCCACAAAATGTATGATTCTATTTGTGTATAATATATCACTTTGGATTTAGGAACACAAATTGATTATATTTCAAAAGCAGCTAAGTAGAAACTTATTTGAATTTGAGCAATAGATAAAGCCAAAGAGAAGAGAATAGAAGATTTAAGTTGAAACATCCAAGAAAATAGCGTTAGGAGGCTGGGAGAAGGTTGGGGTTCCTGCGTTTTAGCAGCGTTGCATTGGGGCCTGATTGCATAGTCCATATATAATGCTTCAGGAACATGGGTGCCGTTCCCAGGTGCTAACACTGTTGACCAACACAGAGAACCATCAACGTAGAGCATTTCTTCCAACATTATTACCTTTTAGTCCTTTGAGAAAAATTTGTTCAAGAAAATGTCATTGCTGTCATGTAGACGGGATGGCCCAGTTGGATGCAATGTCTTGTAAAAATGTGCTAATGTTATAGCACATGATAACATTGCATAATGAGAGGAGCTGGGGAAGGAAGGAGAGGGTCCTGCTAACTTTCATCTGTCAGAAAAATGAAGAGGACCATGGCTAGGCTTCAAGTTGGAGCACTGCCCTCCTGTACACATGCATATAAGGTCCAGGTGGACTTAAGCAGGGAGGACCCAGAAAGGCCTCCAAGGTTGGAGAGACTTAGGCCTGGCTCCCGTGGGGCATCCTCCGGAATTCTGGGCAAACTGCTGGTAGATTCAGGGCCCTACAGAGAGCACAGCATTGTCGAAGTGCACTGGAGAAGAGTGTGGGCTCTTGAGTCAGATAAACCTGGGCTTGAACCCAAGCCCTGCCACTTCCTAGCTATGTGATTTTCATCAAATTACTTCTCTAAAGCCTCTGTTTTCTTCATCTTTAAAATGGAGATAGGGACTTCCCCGGTGGTCCAGTGGTTAAGACTCTGCGCTTCCACTGCAGGGGGTATGGGTTCGATCCCGGTAGGGAACTAAGATCCCACCTGCCGCGCGGCCAAAAAAAATAATAATAATAAAGAAAGCATTGGTCTGCTAAGGTATGTTATTTGGATAAAAGAATAACAACTAACATTGAGAAATGAAAGACTCTTCTAAAAAATAATAAAGTAAAATAGAGATAATAGTATATCAGTTCATAGGATTCCTGTGGGGATTAGTGGGATTATCTGTTTTTACACGCTATGGTGAACACTCAATAAGTGGTAGCAATTAGGGCTATTTTGTTTTTGAGCTCCTAGTCAAGCTTCATCATATGACAGAAATAGTGAGCGCAGCACTCGTTAGCATGGCCTTCCAGTTAAAGTTGGGAGCTGCCAACAAACAGCCACCCAGGAACTCCTTGGAGGAAGTTAGTCAATGTCCCATCCCCATGATACAGTCCTGGACCCCCTTAACCTCCCAGCTCCAATACCCTACTTCATCCCAAACAACCTGGCAGACACAGTAACTGGTCCCATGTCATGACACGATGGGGATTTTTCTTTAAGAGTCTGAGTGAAACAGTTTGAAACCTTGTTATTTGGTTCCATAGCATTTGGTTATGCAGGTCTCATGCCCTCGTGGCTTCTCCGGTGTTCAAGACCTAAGAGTGGAGGCAGAGAGAGACGGCCACGGCTGAGAGGGCATGGGGGACACAGCAGGTCCCATGCCCCTTCCCTCGAGGCTGGGAGGAGCCCGGCTGCATTTACTGACACTTTGATCGCTCTGTAGGAGGCTTTGCCAATGCCTCGTGCTTTTAAAACCGTGGCAAGAAGTAAGCAGCAGAGTTGGCAGGAGAAAATGTTACAGCCTGAAAGGTGGGACGGATGAGAATCACCGGAGAAGGAGCAAGACGAGGGGGACGAGAAGAACAATAGGATGAGGGGATAAAGGGGGAAGAGAGAAAAATGAAGTCCGGGAGGTCGGAGGTCGGAAAGGAAATTGAAGGGAGGTGGAGCTTTCTGATGCTGATGAGGCTTAAGAATTAGGAAAGATAAGAGTTATAGAAAGTGGAGTGGGATGGTTAGAAAGCCTCAAACAAGGAATCAGCATTAGGAAGGGGCTTTTGAGGCATCGTATGATACATCTGCCTGTCTTTATAACTGAAGAAAAGAAGAAAGGGAAAAAAAAAAAAAGGGAAGAGAGAATCCTTTGTTTCTCTATCGGCAAAACTAGGGGATTGGACCATGATCTATAAAGCCCTTTGCAAAGCTAACAATCTATGAATTTATAAGGCGTATATATTTATATATTTAAGGTTCCTTATTTGGTTAAGATACCTCACTGTGGTCTGCGTAACTTCCATGAAAGTCACTTTGTAGTGGGTGGCGTGAATGTGTTTGATTTTCTCAGGTCTCAAAAAGTCAGGATCATAATGCCCTTCAAAGTTGTAAGTAGCTTATACGGTATGATCATTTAAAAAAAAAAATTGACCAGCCCCCAGGTATGTTCTGGAACTAATACTTGAACTTTTGGGAAAGTAAGAATCTAGGCTAGAGCCAGGTCCTAGAACTTTCTGGCCTTCCTTTGGGTGACTCCTCCGTTTGCTCGTGGTTAAACTCTATGATATCCGTTTCCTTGGTGTCCAGGTTTTCCATTAAATACAGCACATCAGGAGAGACTCGAGAACCAGCCACAATGTTGATTCCTCCGGTCTCTGAGGATGTTTCTGTGTCAAGTAAAGGAACTGGCTCAGGGCTCACGGGATCCGGACTTAGGCCTGCCAGGGAGGTGCGGCTGGACTCCACCAACCTCGGGAGGCTCCACCTTTCTGGGGACTTGTCACTCTCATGAGGGTCCTCCTCAGAGGCAAACTGGAGGAGGTTTCTCTCAGCTTTGGCTGGGACAGTCTGGGAACTGGGGTCCCTAGAAGGTGCCCCTTTCTCTGAGGGGAACGGGACTGACCCCACAGGGTCCTCCTGCTGTGCAGTCCTGCTCGGCTGAACGCCAGTGAAGTCAGAGCTCTGGATAGAGGCAGTGGAGTCGTGGTGGTCATCCTCTGCCCTGGACACTGCCGCTTCGGCTGCTGTGACCAGTACCTCAGGGACCTGCGGCGTTTTGGTGGGGTAGCCCCTCACACTGGACGGTGGAGTCAGGCTGGCCTGTCGGATGGTGGGCAGCTCTCCCAGGCTGGCGTGCAGCTTGGGGCTCCCCTCTGGGGTGCAGGGGTGCTTCCAGGTGGCTGAGGCATGGTGGGGACTTCTCGAGGGCACGTGCGGCAGGTCCCTGGCTGGGCTGAGGTCACCCGGGGGTAAGAACGTGTCGCTGGCCTGTCTCCTGTAGCTTCTCCTCCTGGGGCTGGAGGTGCGTTCGTGGGTGCTCAGGAACCTCTTGACTCTTCCAATCATGGAGCGGCGATGGCCATGCTTCTCGTAATCCCACAGCCAGTCCTCGCCAGGCAGGTCAGACCCCGACAGCCTGAAACACACAAGGACAAAATGCAGGCAGAGCAGCTTCAGGGGCCTAACTTTGTGTTGGGGCCAGAGGCTCAAAGGTAAGGACTGAGTTTGGTATTTTCACATTACAGATTTTGAAAGGGACGAGGGAGGGGGACTTTAACTGGAGATAATCTAGCAGAGGTTCTCAAACTGTTGGGTCACTGGACCCTTTTAAACTTCTAAAAAATTACTGAGTACCCTGGCGAGATTTGTTTATGTGGTTATAGCTATTGCTATTTACTGTGTGAGAAATGATGACTGAGGAATATGAAAAAGCACAAGAATGTGCAAGCACTCATTCCATTAACTAAGTGATGACATCACTACATAGCCTCTGGAAAATTCTACCGTACCCTCACAAAAGGACAAGAGTGAAAAAGGCAGATAAGTTTCATGTTATTATGAAAATAGTTTTGACCTTAAGGACTTGGGTCTTGGGGTCTTGGTTCTTGGTGATTTCCAGAGGTCCCCAGCCCATATTTTGAGAATCACTGATCTAGAGACTTAGACGTTAAAAAAAAAAAAAGATATAGTATGTGTCCTTTCTCCCTTGTTACAGGTGAACTAAAGTCATGTTTTCCCAGGACCCACATAACCCCCCAAAACAATGGATCACAGCTAAATTCAAGACAGTCCAAACAACAGCTAACATTTACTGACTATGCACCTTCCATGTATTAATTCATTCAATTATCACAGTAATCGTGTATGTTAGTATCATTATTATTCACATTCTGCAGGTGAGGAAACTGAGGCCCTGAGAGGTTCATTAAGGCTATGTAGCTAGTGAGGGCTAAACCCAGAAGTCTGGTTCCAGAGCCTTAGTTCTTAATCTCTTCTATATAAAGTCTGCTACGTAGGTGTCAAGAGATGAGGTAGAGCCCGGGGGCAAAATAATGTGTAAAATACAGTCCTTGCCCAGAGGTCATTTGCTGACATTCCTGGTCCATGCTTTGCACTTCTGTACTTGTGGGAAAGAGTACATCCATGAAGGTGGTGTGGACTCGCAATGCACTTGGGCTCCACTGGTGATTAAGTCTGATGGATTTGTTATTGCTAAGAATATCCTGCTGAATTTTTAACATTTGAGACATAAAACAAATAATCCTCCCATTTTTAATCTTCTCCTTCAAGGCTGAAATAAAAGGATAACTGAGAAAACAGTAAGGGATATTGGTTAGTAAGGCAGGCTACTGCCTCAGATTCTGTGGTTATTTGTCTCACATCTCTGTGGATATACAGTCTTAACGAAGTTCCAAGAAAAAATGCTTAAAGCCCTGCCCGTGATCAGGCCAGCCTAGTCCAGTGTTCGCACTGACATCCATGGTGACAAGATGCTTTAACCAGGTGCATTTTATGGGACATAAAGGGAAAACTTGGAACAGCATAATATTGGTGTAACCTGAAAGGGCAAAGTGAGCAGCTAAAGAAAACGTTGTTCCTCCATGTTTATGAATAAAAGATGGATGATTGAGATGATTAACTGGCTAAATGTCCTGGGATAGCATTCGGTTACAACCTTGTGCTGTTATTCTAAAGCCTCGGCAGTGCCCTTGGCTACCAGATAGCCTTCTGGCCCACCTTCCACTGTTCACGGCTCGGATTCTGTTACATTGACTTGAGAAACACAGACTCATGCTTCAGCAGCCTTGGTGACGCTGCTTGTTGCATTTCATTAGGTCAGATCTCCAGTCACACTTCAGGAACCCATTTCGTTACGGAGGACACCAGAGCAGTTGGTCACTAAGATTGCTGTGCCGGATGTGCTCTGGGAATCCGAGGTGGAGCTGGCAGTGTCTCTTTATAGGACAGGCCTCTGTCCTCCATTTGGGATCTTCACTTTTTATTTGGGATTTGCCTTCCTTAATTACTCTTTAAGCCACACAACCTTGTGAGAATGACAAAATCTTCTAGGAAAAAAATGTTTGTATTATTGTTACTTCAAAACTTCGTGAACCCTAAGGAAAAAACTTTCTTACTATGCACCGATGTAGTGGATATGTGCACTCAACTGAGGCAAAGGATTAAGGCCTTGGGTCACACACTGGAGAAAAACAAACCAGTTGCAGAGAGCAAACAGGCCAGTGCTCTTGCTGATGTTCTACTGATTCACCCACCGACGTCGGGCAGGACTGCCCACGAGGTCCTATTGCACCTTCCTGCCTCTGAGACTGCCACGAGGTCCTATTGCACCTTCCTGTGGACGCGTGAGATTTATCCACATAGCCAGCTAAATGCATTGAGCATCTGTCATGAACACATTTGTTGCATTAAGTCCTGTATAACATAATTTAGAAGGAGGAAGAAGGCATGTATATAAATAGCTAACTTGGGGGCAAAGTAAGTTGTTGAGCTGGTCTTTGACACTGCAAAGGAAACAGATAAGCAGAGAAGGGACAGAATATTGCAGGTGGAAGAAGTGACTTGAGCAAATTAGACAGCAGGGAACTTCAGGTGTTTGTGAGGAATGGGAAATACTCGGATTAGTGTACAGGATAGTGTCAGGCATAAAACTGGTAGCCTTGGACTGCGTCATGAAGAGTCTTATATACCAGGTAGAGGGATTAGGGCTTTCCCCCAGAGGCAGTGGGCAGCTGTGGGTTGTCTTTGCGAGTGGAGGGCATAACTAGAATTGTGTCGTTTGGTAGTCGTGTCCAAGTGGGAAAAGCTACATGGAAAGCAACACTGTTGAATATTCTCATCCAGAAATGCTTTGGATAAGAAACATTCTTTTCTTATCCAAAGAAACTTCTTTCTTTCTTTTTTTTGGGAACTTTTGGGAACTTTGGGAACTTTTTGGGAACTTTTGGGAACTTTCTTTCTTTCTTTTTTTTTAATAAATAAATAAATAAATTTATTTATTAAAAAAAACAAGAAAACGGGGAAAGGCAAAGGAGAGAATCAAGAGACAAGAGACAGGTCTTGGCAGGATGAACATTTTTAAAGGGTTATTAAGAAATAAGGCAAATAAAATGAATATTGATAGGAATGAAACAAAGAGGAAAACGAAAAGAGAGAAGGACTTCCCTGGCGGTCCAGTGGCCAAGACTCTGCTGTTCCACTGCAGGGGGCATGGGCTCAATCCTCGGTCGGGATCCCGCATCCCACATCCCGCATGACGTGTGGCACGGCCAAAAAACAAAAAACAAAAAAAATCAGGGGGCTAGCAACCTGGGGAGAAGGCGGACGTGAGTCCCAGAACCAGCTCTGGAGATTCTGCTTGGCCATGAAAGTTTTTAAAGGGGAAAAAGAGGAGGTAATCTCAATGGCTTGGGAACTTTCCACACCATTAGTCAGAAAGACCCATTAGTGGGTCTTTGGAAGAACACTTGGTGGTCTGTGATCTGGGGGGGGCAGTTTTATGAATCTCATGCTGGAGTGATGAAGGAAGTCCTCCAGCTCTTCACGCTATCAAAGTGCAGAAGTGAAACTCCCCAGCGTGACAGACCTAATGACCTTTCTTCCAAATGTTTCTGTGATGGAGGTTTCATTGCCAACACACAAGACCCATCTCCTTTCTCTGGTTCCCAATATGACAGCAGAAACTGAGGTTTGAGGACAAAATGGTTTAAGGCTGAAAACATGCAGAATAGAATACATTAAAGATTATTTATTTCCCAGTTGAAAGGATGTAACTTTTAGGTCCTTTGAGACTTTCTGCGCCTCCTTATTTCATTTTTATTTTATTATATTTTAAAGGGAACTTTATTATTTTTATTTATTTATTTTTGGCTGCGTTGGGTCTTCGTTGCTGCACGTGGGCTTCTCTAGTTGCAGCAAGCAGGGGTTACTCTTTGTTGCGGTGCGCGGGCTTCTCATTGCAGTGGCTTCTCTTGTTGAGGAGCACCGGCTCTAGGCGCGCGGGCTTTAGTAGTTGTGGCACAAGGGCTCAGTAGTTGTGGTGCACAGGCTTAGTTGCTCCATGGCATGTGGTATCTTCCAGGGCCAGGGATTGAACCCGTGTCCCCTGCATTGGCAGGTGGATTCTTAACCACTGCACCACCAGGGAAGCCCCTTATTTGATTTTTAAAGACCTTTAGTATAGGATTAGTACAATCCTGAGGCCCAAATATAACACCACTTAAAATGCCCCAAAACAATTATAGCAGAAACATTGTATGATAGAATGTAAGCACCCTCATTATATTGCTATATTTTAGAGAAGATCAGCTGAAAAACCTAGGTCTGATGTTCTGGAATTCACTCAGACTGAGATAGGCAGGTAATTAGAGACCGGAGGACGTACATGGAAAGTGCCATGCAGCCATTAGTGTCCAGCAGGTGGAATTTGAGAATTGCCTCTGTGGTGAGGAGAATGATTTATTTCGGGGGCTTGCAGAGCCAGGTTTACCGCTGCCTAGGCTGACCCCAGCTGTATGACCTTCGGAGAGTCACTTAACCTCCCTGTGGCTTAGCATCATACTTGAGTACAACAATACTTACTTTACCTGCTTTGCAAGGGCGTTTGGAAGTTCAAAAGGAATAATATACGTGGAAAAGCTTTGAAAAGTAGACGATATAAAAAGGACTCTGTCAATGACTGGCACACTTTCTGAGATGGTTTCCAAATCATCATTGACTACGCATGGTTAGAGGAAATAATAGTGTCTGTCCGAAGGTCACTCCCTTTTCTCCTTCAAGCATGTCCTTTAAAAATGCTGCTACACCTCGAAGCTGCCACCTAACAATTAACATGTTGGAAGGGATGACTACAACAGTTGTTTATTGATGAGACTAGGGTACTTAGTAGATGGAGGGGAAATATAAGGATGGGAGGAAGCTGGGTTTTTTGAGAGAAAGAAGATAAGGCCAGTCAGGTGGTGGGACTGCCCTGACTTGCCTCCCAATATTGTCTTTTGTGCGATTTGCAGACATTGTCAAATCCTTCAGTAAACGTTATGGCACAATATACATCATCAATGCAGAAAAAGTGAGAATGAGAAAGGTTGTGGCACGTATTGGGCTATTTCTGAAAGGGAGGAGAATTGTACGTGGCGGGAGAGAGAGTAGATTATGTTAAGCTGGGCAGGCTAGTTGGTTCTAGTTGAGTCTGGAAGGAGGGAGAGCATGCGTTATTTCTACAGGTCAAATCGATGTCAGGATTGGGATGTGTTCTGATTTCAATCTCAAGTGTTAAAGAAAGACCTCCAATTTTCAAGATACCTATTGAGCACCTACAAAACCGTCAGCCCCTCAGTCTCCCTTGCCAATGACTAATGTCTGAGGGCTCCAGCAGCTGTGATTTAATTAAGGCCTCTTGAAAAGATGCTTGGATGCTCAGGGGTGCAGAAGAATACTTGTCACCTCCTGTTACCATAACAAAGAAGAGGCAGGACACAGGACTGCGGAAGATGGCTGTAATGTATTTTTTTCAAAGCAAGCTTTTTGCAAAGGGAACCCCTTCTCATTAGTGTGATCAAGTAACTATAGAGCTTCAAAGACTGAAGAGTAAAACTAGATGATGCTTGTCTTTCCTTCTCTGTGGCCACTTTTAAAGTGGAATTTTGACAATTTAAATTCCAATGATAGGTCATTTTAACAGAACTGAAATGAGGAATTTAGGAAAATGATACTTAATACGATGAATTCTACTTCTCACATCAGATTTATTGTTTTCAAATTGCTTGTGTACTCAAAGTCAGGCAGCTGCCTTGGAGGAAGCCAGTAATTGCCTGAAAATCCGTCGGGGCAGAGGCACATGTACAGGAGCCTTTATTCATGGGCAAAGCAAAATGTACTCTTCAAACCCATTAGAGGCACACACTGTAATTTTTAACCTTCTGCACTACAGAATCACCGTCAAAGCTGTAGCCAGGGATTTGTAAAATGAGTAAATAACCCTCATGCTAAGCTGGGAGGGGCGGGCTGAGTGTTGTGAGAAAAATCCAGTGGATAGAACGTTGTATCCACCCAGCAACACTCCCCCCCAAGCCCCTTCCCCCAGCGCCCTGCCCCGCCAGCTAGGAAAGAGTTTCAAGCTGTGGAGCATCAGTGGAGGTTGTTGAGGCCAGAGAGCTGGCCACCACCTACCCGCTGCCTCTCTGTTGCCTCTCTGATAGTTTGGACCAAGGATTATGGCAAATCTGGTTAAAGAACAAGCATATCTAGCCTCACATTACCATTATTCTCACCTGGCCTCCATTGGCTGTCACAAAAAGAAATTGTGGCCCAAAGTTAAAGTCCCCACCTTTCCGTACTCTTGTATCCTATGAGAGTTTTGTTACAAAAGGAAAGTAAGCCATCTATACCTCTCATACGACTTAGAAGGTGAAAACTAAGCACCAGTGGTGACCCCATGCCGGTAAATGAAAGAATCCCTGAGCAAGTTCTAAAATTATGAACTTAATGCACATTCATCTCCTTGGGAGTTTCCATCTCTCCTTTCCCTTCTGGTACATTAAGTGAAAATCAATGTTCCAAGAATACGTTTTTGTTGAAGTTAGTGATTCAGAATTTGAGATATTTTTGGCTGTTTATGGCACAAGCATGCAATAGTGTGTGTGTGTGTTTGTGTGTGTGTGTATATATAATCAGACTATGTTTTTTCTTGTAAAGTTAAAATATTTGAATATAGTTGGCTAAGAAGGGATTACTGAATAAAACATCCATCTAGAAGTATATTTAACCACACTTTAATAAAGCCTTTGCTTGCTTGAAAATGTATTTTGATATATTTGAAGTATTATATCACTAAGAATACTTCTGACTGTACTGTAAAATCCTAAATGCCTTGTGCACATTAAATACATATACGTTTCACTGCAAAAAAATTACTGTATTATTTCTACATATTCTTAGGACCTTGAGAATGAAGATAGATACGTAAAAGTCATTATTTCTGGGTATGTGGTTGTAGTTTCACAGAACCAAATAAATCTTAACTTCCTCAACCCCAACCAGGAGGAACTTTTACAAAAATTTGAATATTACTCCTCTTTGTTAAGTGGATCCTTAATTCACAGACCCATTCCTTAAGATCACTACCAGCGTGAGGAAATTTTGACATATTTGAACCATGGCAGAAAGGCCAATACAGCAGTGTTTTATGAACTGGACTGCAGTCAGCAGTTTAGGTTGCCAGGCTGAGAGCCTGCCTTTAGATTAGCAGGGCAGAGTGAGCCCAGCCCCACGAAGACACCCCTCACGACACACTCAAGTGATCTACTTCATAAGCAGCTGCAGCCTCTCTCCTCCAGAATTTCGAACCCTTTAGCTGTTGTGGATGGATATTTTGTTAGGGTTTTTCCTATGCCTTTAAGGAATTATTGCTGTTTGGATTTCCAAGACAGGATTTAAAGGGAGTTATGAGACTTCAGGTCTTTAATTTCCATGTGTTCCATTCCTCAGAGCCTTAAAAATCTGTGCTAATGGATAATCCCAAGTATTTAAAAAATAATAAGAATTTTGGAGGGAATTCATGATATTATAATGTGAAGACAAGCATTCTACCTCAAGCTAGCTGTGGTAGGCTGGGCCAGGACCTCATTTAAAAAAAATTTATTTTCAGCAATGTTGGCTTGCATTTGAGCATTCTAGGTTTGTTTTGGTTAAGTGAGGTTTATCAAGCATAAGTGTCCACTGTTTCCCAAAGAAGACCTTTTTCATTTTAGGGCTTGTGCATGTTTTCCTGATCTGCAACTTCTGGACAACTCTTCTTCTGGCTGCTTATGAGTGTTTTCTTAATCTTGGTTACTAGTGTCTCCATGGTTAAGCTAATGAAAAGATTCTTTAATTAAAATAGCAGATCAGAAAGCATTCTATATTATGACAAAGAACAAACTAAAGAGCTTCAACTGAAATTATCTCAGGTGTAGTAATGGGAACAGAGTTCAAATAGGAAAGATTCTTTTTCATTGTTCAGTTAATTCATAGGATGGTTTATTAAATGGAGATGGTAGTTTATTACAATAATTAACATGGTTTATTAAATGCTTAAGACAAGTATATCTATGAAAGCATTTCTATTCTGGGTGCTCAGTTCAGATTTTCAACTGGCCTTTTTTCATTCAAAGTGGTCATTCTGAAGCTGATTTTGTCTAATTGAGTGCTTTTTATTTATTTATTTTGGCCACACCATGTGGCACGTGGGATCTTAGTTCCCCCATCAGGGATTGAACCCATGCCAGCTGCAGTGGAAGGACAAAGTCCTAACCACTGGACCACCAGGGAATTCCCTGAAGTTGATTTTTAACATGCCGCATACAAAGATTGGGAGATGGAACTTCAGCATTGGTTTGGTGTTAGAAATGATAAAATGCTGTTTTAAAACAGAAGCTTTTGGTCTTAGATTCAACAGAGAAAGATGGGCTTTGTTAGTTATAACTTCCTTCGGATTAAGACATGATGATGCTTGGATGTGGTGAGAACATTGGTTCCTGCTTCACTAGCTGAACAGGCACCATCTCCCGATCGCCCTTTACAACATCCATCTTCAGCTCCCTCCCTCCAGCTCAGGCTCTGAGGCCTCCTCTCTCCCTGCAGCCCCCCCCCCCCCATGTCTTCTTTAGGCCCTTCTCTGTCAATTCCTCTGGCTCCTGTGTCTTCCCTCTCCTCCAGGGAGCTCCTTTCACTCTGCCTGTCCTTTTTTGTTCCTTTCTCAGAGCAACAAGAGTTATCAATTTATTTCTTTATTACATCTTGCTTCATCTTATAAAGGATTTGAGGTAGCTTATACAAATAAACACAATGCAATAATATATAAAGTTAGGCTAAGATGATAGAGCTAGAATAAGGAACACTAACAAGATGAGACCAAAAGAAACATGCCAAAAAATCTCACAGACTGACTAAAGGTGGTCTACAACTTGGGTTTTCAGCTTTCAGCAGCCAAAATGAAAAGACCCTCCTCAATTATAAAATTCACAGTCTGTAAGAGAAATAGTGTAAGAGTTACCCAGAAGAGGCAAAACTTTCTTTTTTCCCACAGATGTCTGAGATAAATTTTCCCCCGTAGGACCTCTGATAAAAGGGATGCTAAGTCATACAGTGGACAGAACTACAGTAAATACTACAGGGAGTCTTAATGGGTCTGTCCAGACAAGACCAGGGCATAACGGTAAAGTGAAATTCAGTAGAGATGGTTAAAGTAATTCCAAGGATTGGTGGTAGGGTGGGGAGGGCAGGTTCCTCTTTCCCTCTAAACATGCTTGAGGTGTTCCCATCCTAAAATGTTATAAAACAAATAAAAAATATGACATTACCCTTGACTCTGTCTCACTGGATACTGTCTGGTCTATTTCTTCCCCCCAGTCCAGACTTCTCAAAAAAATAGTACATGGATGGTTAATGAGTTAAGGAATTATTGTGACTTTTTGGTCTTTTTTTTAGGCATGAAAATGGTATTGTGCTTATATTTGCTTCACAATGGTTCAGTGGTGGGTACTGTAAAGGTGGGTGGGAAGATGGGTGACACCAGGTTGGCCATGACTTGATAGTTGAAAGTGGGTGATGGCTACGTGAGGTTCATTATAGTTTGTCCTCTACTTCTGTATATATTTGAATTTTTCCATTATAAAATTATTTTGAAAACAGTTTTCGTTGGCAATCTTGATCTCCTTGCCTCCCAATTTAGCTTCTGCTCAGCACTCTCACTTAAGTCTCCAATGACCTTAAAATGCAAACTCCTATGGTGTTTTACAGACTTTATGTTGAAACTTCCACCCTCGGTCTCTATGACAGGGCATTCTCTGGGTTATTCTCCTGCACCTGTAGTGATCATTCCTGCTCTCTCTCAAGGACTCCTTTTCCTCTGACCACCCTTTAAGTGACAGTGTTCTACCCTTTGTATTCTGTCCTACTCACTTGACACGGTTCCTGGGTGCTCCCACCCACTCTTTTTTTTGCGGTACGCGGGCCTCTCACTGTCGTGGCCTCTCCTGTTGCGGAGCACAGGCTCCAGATGCGCAGGCTCAGCGGCCATGGCTCACGGGCCCAGCCGCTCCGCGGCATGTGGGATCCTCCCGGACCGGGGCACGAACCCATGTCCCCTGCATCGGCAGGCGGACTCTCCACCACTGCACCACCAGGGAAGCCCGCACCCACTCTTTAGGTTGTAACACACCCATGTACTGATAGCAGTCAAATGCATCCCCCTGCCTAGACTTTGTCTCTGTGCACCCTGCCCGCTGGCCAGCTCCATGTGAATTGCCCACAGATGGCTCAAAGGCAACCCACGCAAAAGGAAGCTCATCATCTTTCCCTTTCAGCAGCTCCTCCTTGCTACTCTCTATCATCCTTGGTTCATTACCAACCACCCCGTCATACTTCACTCCTTCTCCTTTCTCGAATCTGTCCCTTCTGCCATCTCCACTGTCTGCATCCCTGGAAGCGCCACCCTAGTCTGGTCCTTATCCTCTCCCGTCTAAACTATACTAACAGCCTGCTCACTGGCTCTCTGGCTCTGGTCTTATCCCCAGGCATCCATCTTTCAGCCAGCTGCTAGGACAACCTGCCTAAAACACAAATGTGACCATGTCATTTAATAGCTTTGGAAAAAGGCTGAAACTCTTTACTCAGGCTGTAAAGTCCTCCATAATCCCCCCTTAACTCCCCCTCCAGATTCATTTCTTGGCTTTTCTGCTTGCATATCAAATTGTTACTCTAATAGAAGCACAGAGTAGAAAGACAGTTGCCAGGGGCTAGGAGGTTGGGGGAAATAGGGAGAAAATAGGTAAAAAGGTACAAACTTTCAGCTATAAGATGAATAGGGTTTGAGAAACTAATTAAAACATGGTGATTATAGTTGATAACACTATTGCATAATTGGAATTTGCTAAAAGAGAACTTAAATGTTCTCACCAAAAAAAAAAAAAAAAAAGATAAATATGTAAGGTGATGGATGTGTTAATTAACTAGATGGGGGAATCCTTTCACAATGTATACATATATCAAATCACCACAATGTGTACTTTAATTATCTTATAATTTTATATGTCAACTATACCTCAAAAAAGCTGAAAATTTTAAAAATTGTCACTTTGAATACACTATCATTCCTTTCTGTCTTTGCTCATATGGCCTGGAATGTACCTTCTGCTGAATCCCCTCACTCTTGTGTGCTAGCTCTAAATTCGTTCTTTTTTTTTTTTTTTTTTGAGGTACGCGGGCCTCTTACTGCTGTGGCCTCTCCCGTCGCGGAGCACAGGCTCCGGACGTGCAGGCTCAGCGGCCATGGCTCACGGGCCCAGCCGCTCCGCGGCATGCGGTATCTTCCCGGACCGGGGCAGGAACCCGTGTCCCCTGCATCGACAGGTGGACTGTCAACCACTGCGCCACCAGGGAAGCCCCTAAATTCATTCTTAAAGATGCACATTAGACTCCCCAACTCTAAGGGCCTTCTTTGATTCACCAGACCCTGTGAAGTGTACCTTCACTGTGTTCCCATAAGACTCTCAGCGTTTCTCTATTGCTGCATTTACCACATTGTATTGTGACTTGTCTCCTCATTATGTCTGTGAGCTTAAAAGGTGTGTTTTTTTGTTTTTGCCTGTCTGTAGCATCTGGCATAGAACCTACCACATACTAGGCCCTAAAAGAAAATATTGCCTGAATAAATGAATGAGTACATTCCACATGTGAAGATACAAGGAAAAACATGATAATTTAAATTTGCACTTGAGATAAAAATGAGAGGGGGGAATTACTTTGTTTCAGTAATGTATATTTGGTAAATGTGTAGAAAATAGGGCAATATTTTGGCCATGTTACTGAATATAGAGAACAAAGGAATTGTCTCCAAGGAATTCCCTTTTTATATGGAAATGAGTAGTGTGCTGAATGTGAAAGAATGTAGGAGGCAGCGTAATTTCTCAGGTTGCCCTTGGATAGTACTTTTGCTCAGTTATTGAAGGGCATTGCCTCGATTTTGGAATTTCTGGGTCATGGGAATTGTGATTACAAACCTGAAACATTGATATGAAAAGATGAGGCAAATCTGATTTCTGAATTAAATATGCTGGGAACATATGTCCTAAATAGAATAAGAAAATAAAAAAACTCATCCAGGAAAGGATTTTTCATGTGCATCAAGCAGCAAACGCTGAAATGTTTGCATCCATACCATGTTGACACCTAGTCTTCATCCTAATGCAAAGAACTCATTGGCTCAGTCATCATCAACCACGTGTGCTACAGTAATCCTTACTTCTACCTTCCCTTTTCCCTGAGCCTCTTTCAGATTGTTTACTTGGTATTGATGTTGTATTTGAGTGAACAATTCAATGCTTAGGGAATTAGCTTTTAAGATTTTAAAGGACATCTATTGTTTCTGCCAGCCCAGAAAACCATTCACCCTTCTCCTGGTAATAGCACCGTGATTTTTCTTAAGGTATCATTTACTCCGTATGGCTGGTTGGGGCTGACCACACTCCTTGGTCCAAAGATGGATGCACGAACCAACCTTAGCTAATTAAAATATTGTGTCTTCCTGTTGATAGTTATTGGTTCAGGAATGGGCATGTTAGCCAAGCCCAGCCAATCATAATAAATCCAGTACTTTAGTTTTAAGAGTTAGAAAGGAGGTGTGCTCTTTCCATAGGATTTGCTGAGAAGATGGGTTGGACATCTGGAGCTGCTGGCTGCCATCTTGCCTTTCTGCTGTCAGGAGGGGAGAGCCTCCTGAAACCTGAGCCAGTGGAGAGAAAAGTAGAACTGAGGGACAGGGAGGGCAATGCGGGTCTTGGTGACATATCTGAGCCTCTGGATCCAGTCACACCCAAAGCTAGACTACTTTCTGAATGTGACCCAAGAAACCCCTTGTTGCTTAAGTTAGTTTAAGTTGGTTTTCTGTCATAGGCAACCAGAAACATCTTGTCTAATAGCACAATCATTGAAAGAATCGACACTAATGGATCAAAGAGGGCATTCCTGTGAATGCTGGCTTCCAAAAGCCTGAATTCCTGCAGTGACCTTTCCTGGACTGTGAGGCTCTCCTTTAGGGTCCTCATTCATGCAGAAAGTCAAGATCAAGTGAGCTTTTGCCTAGTTGTTTCTTTGATCAATTGGTTCTAGCAGAGTCCAGTTAAACGTCTCAGAAAAGCCTCCCCTAATAGACCCTGGCCTTTGCCTGTGCCTGGTCCATCCTGCTACTAAATAGGCCATCTTAACTACAGGATTCTCTCTGACAACTGGTAACTTTTTGCTCCATTCTTTTTTTTTTTTTAAAGTAGGTGATGAGTCTTTATTTATTTTTAAAAATCATAGACCTGTTTATTTTCACTAACATTTTGTGACTCTAGACCTAGAACATTTACTTCTTTTTTAAAAATTAATTAATTTATTTATTTTGGCTGCGTTGGGTCTTCGTTGCAGCGCGCGGGCTTTTCATTGCAGTGGCTTCTCTTGTTGCAGAGTACGGGCTCTAGGCGTGCAGGCTTCAGTAGTTGTGGCATGCAGGCTCAGGAGTTGTGGCTCGCGGGCTCTAGAGCTCAGGCTCAGTAGTTGTGGCACACAGGCTTAGTTGCTCCGCAACATGTGGGATCTTTCCGGACCGGGGCTAGAACCCGTGTCCCCTACATTAGCAGGAGGATTCTTAACCACTGGCCCACCAGGGAAGTCCCTTTTGCTCCATTCTTAAAACACCCTACCTCCTGGTTTCCTCTCAAGCATTTTATTTTCTTTCCCAAATTTCCAAGGTTAGTTTAATATGAAAAATAGCTTAGATTTGTTTAACCTTTCTGTGCCTCAGTTTGACATCCACAAATAAGAAATCTGTACTAGTTGATAATAATGCTGTACATTTATATCTAGAGTGTTTTTATGCTTACCATCTAGTTTAATCTTCCCAGTAATCATTTGGGTTATATATTTTCTCCAAGGTCTTGTAAATTCCTAATGCTATGTTTCTGTATTTAGAAATAGGAGAAATACGTATTTTAATTCTTTCTAAAGCACATGGACACTTGCAAAGGAATGTAAAATTATGATGATTAGGATGAATATGTAGATCAAGATAAAAATCTTGAGGATCAAAATAAATTATCATTTTAACCATCATGCAAAAACAATTCAATGGACATTAGAAATGGAGAACAAGTGGTACTTGCAGTCCAAATAGAGTCATTACGATGATTCCCCGGCCCTATCAATGGTGCTGGTCTCTTTTCTTTTACAAGGCAGATCTTCAGATACTTTGCATTAATTAATGACAGGAGTGGAGAGGAAGTTTAAAGCTTACTCAGTGATCTAAAAGCAAACTCACAGAAAAACCTCTCCTATTAATTTTCAAAATTGAGAAGGTTGCCAGATATCCATGAAACTGCCACTGCAGAATATATTGGGTTGGTCAAAAAGTTCCTTTGTTTTTTAAGTAAAAATAAAAGACACATTTTTCATTTTCACCAAGATCTTTATTGGACAACGTATTCACCCTTTTATTCCTTTACCTTCTGCCATTTTTCACGTAACTTCATAATTCCATCTTCCCCAAACTTTTTATCTTTTTGAGCATAGAACTGTTCCGGGTGCCTTTTACAGTCTTCCAGGGAATTGAAATTTTTTCCATTAAGAGAATTTTGTAAAGACCAAAATAAATGGAAATCCGAAGGTACAATGTCTGGTGAATACAGTGGATGAATCAGAACTTCCCAGCCCAGCTGTAACAGTTTTTGCCTGGTCATCAAAGAAACATGTGGTCTTGCATTATCCTGATGGAAGATTATACGTTTCCTGTTGACTAATTCCTGATGCTTTTTGTCGAGTGCCACTTTCAGTTGGTCTAACTGGGAGCAGTACTTGTTGAAATTAATCATTTGGTTTTCCAGAAGGAGCTCATAATAGAGGGCTCCCTCCCAATCCCACCATATACACAGCATCACCTTCTTTGGATGAAGACCGGCCTTTGGTGTGGTTGTTGGTGGTTCATTTCACCTGCCCCACGATGTCTTCTGTTCCACATTATTGTACAGTATCCATTTTTTTTCATCGCCCTTCACGATTTGTTTTAAAAATGGAACATTTTCGTTATATTTAAGTAGAGAATTGCACACGGAAATACGGTCAAGAGGTTTTTTTCGCTTAACTTATGTGGGACCCAAACATCAAAGCGATTAACAACCAAGCTGGTGCAAATGATTTTCAACGCTTGATTTGGATATTTTGAGTATGTGGGCTATCTCCCGCGTGGTATAACATTGATTGCTCTCAGTTAGTGTCTCGATTTGATTGCTATCAACTTCAACTGGTTTACCCGACTGTGGAGCATCATCCAGCGAGAAATCTCCAGCACGAAACTTCGCAAACCACTTTTGACACGTTTGATCAGTCACAGCACCTTCTCCATACACTGCACAAATCTTTTTTTTGCATTTCAGTTACGTTTTTGCCTTTCTTGAAATAATAAAGCATAATATGCCGAAAATGCTGCTTTTTTCCTTCCATCTTCAATATTAAAATGGCTACACAAAATTTCACCAATTTCGGTAAGTATTTTTTAAATGCACACTGATATGACAGCTGTCACAATACAACCTAACAAAATTGTTTTGAATGAGGACTAAAGACAGCTAAGCGCTACTAGAGCCATCTTACGGAAAAAACCGAACGAACGTTTTTGCCAACCCAATATTACAAAAGGCTGAGAAGTGCACAGCAGGAAATTACTGTTTATGGAGACTGAGCAGTCTGCTGGGGTAGGGATGAGTACCTTGGTCTGGAGGAGGTCCTGGAGAGGGGGGCCCAGGCTTAGCAGGCATCTAGAAGCCGAAGCAAGGAGTAGGCAACCTTCACCAAGCTGTGCTTTGAGGGCAGCAAGGTGAGCGTCCTGGCTCCTGCGTCATCTCATTATTTGCCATAATTCCTGAGATTCCACTTTCAGTCATCTTTTTCTTTGGGTCTTGAAGAGGTTTCAGCCTCAGAGGTTATTTTGGAGGAGCACCCCAAACCATTATTTTTGAGGATTAGGAGACATTGAGCTAAAAATAAAGCCTTATAGGGATAGGATTGAAGCTAGATATTCTCATACTAGTATTAAAAACAAGACAACAGGCCCAAAATAGAGTCACTTATGCTAAGCCCCATGTCACCAAACGGAGACATGGTTTCGGTTCTTCCAGAAATGGAATCTTAAACCAATCAATCAGGATTTGCCTGATCAGCACTGCTTAGGTAGTCTGCCTTCTAGACCCCTGCCATCTCCTATAGGAAAGTGACCTTGTAATAACCAACCCACTTTTTTGCCTGGTGTAACAGCCTTTTTCCTGCCCCCTTCTGCCTACACAAGTCTTTCACTTGTATGGCCCCTTGAAGCTCCTTTCTCTTTGCTAGATTGGATGCTGCCCAATTCATGAATTGTTGAGTAAAGCAGTAAGATCTTTAAAATTTACTCAGTTGAATTTTGTTTTTTAACAGTAGAGAAAGAGGAGGGCTGAACTGTATTGGGGGAAGAGAAAGAAGGTCACAGGTGGCAACTTTAGACACGATCTCACTTCACAAACCTGCTTAGAACTGACTTCAGGGAAAAACGAACCATAGTTTTGCCAAAAAGTTATAAGAAAAACTCCGTAGAAGTTTTTCTTTTTTCTGTAATTTTTTGGAGGGGCTCTTTTTACTTTTCTAAATTTGTCCATACTCTTCTCTTTAAGTTACTTGGAAACTGTAGCGTCTGCCTTCAGCAAATATACTTAAACTTCCCCACATTCACACGTTTCTCCAAAATCAGATACATTATCAGATTTAATAAAATTATTCAAGAACTGTGTATGATTTACTGCAGGCCTCAGCCCCTTTATTTAAAGCTCATAGTACATAGGGACAGATTGTTATGTTAAAACAACTGAACAGACACTGGCTTGTATACTAAACAAGGCAGTTTGATCAAAATATAATCTTAGAGAACAGTTTTGATAAAATTTATCTTAAGGCTTGCTTGTCTCAGAATAGTCTAACACAGTGCCTACACATGGTATATACTCAACAAATACTTGTTAAGATGCATTTCATTATGATAGTCATAATTAAATAATAAACAATTGTATAATTAAAATAGTAAACTACTCTTCAAGTTGGAAGGAAAGACAGAGGATAGTTTCACAACTACTGGAAAATTTGCTGTGGTATAAAAGCAAGGTGCAATGCAAATTACCTCAAAACACACATACACACACACCATATTTAAATCAGAAACTACAGTCTCTTTAATTTCTCACTCTCTTGGACATATTAATTATGTCTGAAAATTTGAAAAGGCTACCATTGTAAGATACTAATAATTGAGAGTTCTTATGAAAGTAACTTCAGGACCACATCACAAAAAGATCAGAACAGTGACTTCTCTTCTAAATATTGATGATTTTTAAAAATGCGCTTACCCCATTTCGACTGTTGACCCCAGAAATGAGGGTATGCAGTAGTCAGCAGCTGCCAGTGTATACGGTGGTCGAGCAGCAGAATCGTCCCAGTAAATGTCCTTCTTCATTTTGGGTAAGCTCATGTGCATTTCATCCACGGCTAAAAGGGAGACCTAAAATCATTATTATAGTGTTAGAATAATTCAGATGTGAATTGTATTTATAAAGAAAGAATAAGTTTAGTGGGTGCTGGGGTTTGGAATGGGATAGAGCACAGTGTGAATGAGTGAATATACAAATGTCTCTAGTTCATATTTGCTTCAACCAGTGCTGCTACAGAGAGTTATACATGTCGTTCACTGCATAAGAGCACTTGGCAATGGGGATAAGTGGAGCCATAAAACTGCCCAGACTAGATTCATCAAGCCGCATACCCCAGAGTGGAGTGCATCTTATCTGGAGGCAGGAGAGACACCTTTTTCTTCTTTGCTCAAAGTTTTCTAATTGTCTAGTGGCTCTCCTGACAGCAACCACATAATCCCAGATATTGCAGGAAGCAGAAGATTTCAATATCCCATTTCATTGATTCCATAAACATATTTATACTTGATATCATTTCTTATGTGCCCTGAATTTTTGTTTGTTTGTTTAGAAAAATATATCAACAAGCCTATACTGTTCAGGGTTATAGTGGTCTTCTCCTTTTGACTTTGACAAGCTGATGCATGAATAAATTATTAATCCTCTGGAAATCTAATTTTTACAAAGAGTGAGTGGTGTAGGCATTACACTTCCTCCTCAACAGGCTGACAGTGTGATTGTTAGAGCTCAATACAGAGGTCGTGACCTGCCAGTTGACCTGTGAGCTGGACAAGAGTAATCAGAGGCTCCTCTCCCCTGTCCTTGGAATGTACATTCTGCCCACTGTTCCCACAGTGGGAGCTGTTTCAAGGACACAACCTTGAGAGAGTAATGTGCTGTTGAGACCATCTGGACTGAATACATGACTGAACCCCAGTAAGGCCTCTATATCAAATTTAAGGATTCTGGCAGGTAGGTGTGGAGGTCTACTCATCTTGTATCCACTGAAGACAAGCCTCTTAATTAAGTTCCTAGCTTGTTAAACCTGCCATCTACCAATCTGCCATCTACCAATCTGGAGCGGTCTGCCTTGCCCTCTGTGTACTGGGGCCAGTTTGTGAACCAACAGCAAAATGTTTTAACTTGTGTAAAAACTGAGTAAGGGCTTGAAACAGATGAGCAAGTTGAAGCCCTTTTCTCAGCCTGTAGTTCTCAGGGAAGAGAATGGGTTGAAGAGTCTTGCCTAAAAGCAAAATTCTCTCATGCTGCGTCTTCATGAAAAATCTCTCTGAAATAGTGCTTCAGGGTAAAGGCTCTGGGGTCCATTTGGTGTGATTGAGGGAGATTTGAGACACAGGCTGGTGTGACCCATGTTTCCAGTGTCCAACTGCTGGACATCTGACTGCAGGGACCTACATGATGTGAGTTGGGAACTGTGTGGCTGCCACTTTATGTCATTGTTAATTTTTTAAGGTGGCAATAGGAAACAGATTAAAGAATGAATTAAAATATTGATCTGTACTGAGATGGAAGTGGCTATATAAAGTTAGTAAAGAAACCTACAAAGAAAACTGGCTTGAAATTGTATTTAAAAGGGACTAAACTGGGCTTCCCTGGTGGCGCAGTTGGTGAGAGTCCGCCTGCCAATGCAGGGGACATGGGTTCATGCCCCGGTCCGGGAAGATCCCACATGCCGTGGAGCAGCTAGGCCCGTGAGCCATGGCCGCTGAGCCTGCGCGTCCGGAGCCTGTGCTCCGCAACAGGAGAGGCCACAACAGTGAGAGGCCCGCGTACCGCAAAAAAAAAAAAAAAAAAGGGACTAAATTTTACTGGAACTGAGATCCAGGACCCGTGACCTCGAAACAACATACTGAATAGCCAAACCTCTTTCGTTTGTGGCTAAAGCACTCAAGTTCAGGGGCCGGCGTTCAGAGTCTGTTTAGATTATTAATGTTCGTAAAGGAAAGAAAAACTCCTCTAACCTGCAGATTTCTGTCAATGCACCAGTTAGTTTCAAAATCATCATCATCTTCTCCAAAAGGGTTGATAAGTTGCTCAGCTACCTGCAATTGAGAACGTAGAATAAGTCCTCCGTGATGCTGTGAAGACTAAGAGCGAAGGTTGAAGAGGATTCCGGTTTCACCCTCTGCTTCCTTGGGTCGCCTTTCATAATAGGAAGCCTAGAGCGGAGTGGGTTGTTCTGCAGATGCAGATATTTATCAGCCAGTGAGAATGGACTCAGAGCGTGAGTCATGCACCTGCAGAGTCTGCTCTCCACAGACTCTGTCTATTCAGCTGGTGACAATGCAGGCCCCAACTAGGAGAAGCCACGGGCTGTTTAGGAGCCAAATGACTGATTCTCAGGTACAAATCAGCCAGCAAATATCAAAAAAGCATTCTGATAGGCACTGTGCTGGGCACTTTGAAGGGTACGTAGCCTGTGCTCTGAAAGAATTTACAAAGGGCCAGGTGATGAGATAAAATGTAAATGTGGGCAAGGTTAAACAGTAAAGAAAGACTTCACAAAATAATACAAGGAGATTTCATAATTATTGGACATAACTGCTAAATGAATGAGTCACAGAGCTAGTAAGTCATAAAGCTGGAAATTTTCTTACTTAGTTTTACCTTAAAGGATTTATGGCTATCTAGTAAGTTACTTTGAAGTTAAGTAACTTCTTATCATATATCTTCTAACAGTTGGTAAGTATTAGGTGTTCTTACCATGTTCCTGAACTGAATAGCTTTCTTGATGAGAGATTTATATGCCAAATATGTCTCACCTGTTAGTCTCTATTTTCATTAATTCCCTTTGATTTTTATTACCTGGACACGTGTGTGTGTGTGTGTGTGTGTGTGTGTGTGTGTGTGTGTGTGTGTG
>NW_021703783.1:53831189-54064418 GCF_005190385.1 Monodon monoceros
GTGTGTGTGTGTGTGTGTGTGTGTGTGTGTGTGTGTGTGTGTGTGTGTGTGGTTTTACATTGGGCCTAGATGTAAAAAACTTACAAGTGTATAAAACAAAAGCGCCATTGATTAGTTGAGTTCCTAGATTCTGAGACTATTTGGTAGAAAATCTACCTACGTTTTTTTTAGGATTTAAGTCTAACCACTACATCAAAATCACCTGGAAAGCTTTTAAAGAAAATTGATGGCTGGGTCCGCCCCCCCCCCCCCCGAGATTCTGATGTAATGGGTGTGAGGTTGAGCCCAGGCATCATTATTGAGTAGAGCTCCCAGGAGTTTTTGATGTGTGGCCATTGTTGACAACCACTGACTTAGAGAAGGACATCCCTTTGTTCTAAGGGACAGCCTGTGGCAGGGCCCATGCCCCTGGATCACTCACAGCAATATCCATTGTCAGAGTCCTTCATTGCAAGTTCCAAGGGGCTGTCTACCTTTCTTGTCTGGGGTTTTCCTTAAATTAAATGGGCCACTGGATGGGTCCTGAAAATATTTTTGTTACATCCAGAATTTCACTTTTATGGGATCCATCCTGCATATAGTATTAGAGTCTACATTTAACTACAAAAATGATATCCATGTTTCTGAATTGACTATGTCACAAAAGTATCCTTTACTCAGTTGGAGGCTCCATTTCCAGCAAACAACTGAGTAATACACCATTCATAAGATTAAGATGGGTTTTCACACTTTGAAAAGATTTATAAATATTAGAATTGTCAAGACAAAACTGTTTAGAAACTGAGATCCAGTCCACTGGGTGGGAAAACTCCCTTCTCTTAGGGTTACCTGTCTCTTAATAGGGCTAAGATTGTCTTTTCATATTTTGCCTTCAAAATATTTTATAAAGGAAAAGACTGTTAATATTTTAGAGAGTACTTCAGAAGGCAGGAACTGCTGGCTCTTCCTTCCAGGCTGGCCAAACATCTCATGTGGACACAGAGTGAAAAATAAAAAGCTCAGCACAACTCAGGGGAAAGGACAATAGAAGACCAGAGTGATTGAGTGTTTGGGCCAATTGTGGTGAGTTTGTGTTTATAGAAGTAGAGTCTACTTTTTTCTCTAATGGGAAATGAGAGCTATTAGTTTCTATTACTCTTTCTCTGTCTTAAATGGGTAAAAATAATTGAGTCACTGTCATCTGGTTAAAACTGTTTTTGCCGTTTGTAAAGGAAATGCCTTTACTCTTTGGAGGATAACTTGAAGTGCCAACATATTTATTTTTCCTGGTTAAAATTCAAACCAATGAAAGTAAAGGCATCTGCAGAGAAAATGCTTCCACAACCTGGAAGGCCTCGACGATGCACTGTGGCAGTTTGGAAGGTCAAACATTTGAAATTCTATTTTATTAAAATTATCTTCAAACTGTCTTTAGAATTCAGTTAACTTAATGAAGCCATTGTCTTTTATCTTTTTCTGTCACGTACAAAAGAGATGGAAGAATCAGGCCTCTGACACTTTTACATACATCTGGGGTTGGGGGAAGATGGTAGTGGGAGCAAATAAAATTCTACACTGATGATTGGACTAGTTGTTTTCACTGCTCTGACCTGTTTTTAATTTCCTGGCAAACCAAATACTGTCATTAATCCTGGGGTTTCTGGTTTTGATTCCGATGAATTCCTTTGAGTCTCAGTTCTGGTTTTGAAAATGGAATGCATTTAATGTCATGGCACAGCTAGTGGGATTTCAGGGGATAGAAGCTATCTATCTACAGAGTTGAGCAGAACCAAGATAATAATATAATATTAATGCTTAAGTCTGAGATACAAGGCTTCTTATTTACTCTCTTTTACTCTGCTTAGTTGCTTGTTGTGGTATAAAGTATCGATGCAGGTACACTTATTACTTTAATTACATTATTGTAATCCTAATGCGAGCACACAAAGACTTAAAACAATCAGTGGCCATAAAAGAGTAGCGTCTGCATAAATGAGATGCTTCAGACCCCTACAGTACAGTACTCACCACATCCCTGCCACTTTAATGCCCGGTTGAAAAGTAATAACATCTCCGAGCTATTAAGTGTTAAATCTACCTTTGACTCACTCATGAATGAGTGATTCAGTAAGGGATCAGTGTGCAGAGTCTGGAACATGACAGAGATTACAGAGCAGGTCTCAGGCACTAAGACTGTTGGCTACCTTGAGCCATCCTGCATAGAAGAAGAATTGTAGGAGAGTAAAGATCGGAATGTAAAGATCTAAGTCATGCCCTGAGTAGCCTTTGGTGGGATCCAAAAACTGGCGTCCAATCAGGCACGCAAAGAAGAAGGTGTAGACAGCTAGCGTGACAACCTGAAACAGAGAGAAACCCGAGTGAGAGCACAGCGCTGGCTGCCCGAGAGAGACAGCATGCCAAAGTGGGCAAGTAGAAAGAAAAATCACGTGCCAAGGATTTGATACCTGAGTGTAGACCAGCGGAATCCCAACCCAGTCATAACCAAATAAGAGGCTGCACCAGGAGCGAAATCGGTTCATTTCCTAAGCCAGAAACAAATTAAACACGATTTACTAAGGTGATGGGTGTGGTAATAAATATTTACTGGGATTCAGAATATGGCCATGACTTTTAGGAATACACCTGTAAAATGATGAGAGAGACTTTAAAAGGCTAAAAATTGGTTCTGAAATCCACTCCAAAAGGAAAATTTTGAAAATGACAAGCTATCAACATAATTCAACAATGTGCAAAAGGAATTGAGTACAGTTGGACATTTTAAAAAATATTAAGATAAATCAGGACTGTATAGAAATATCCCCTACTCTGTTGAATTCATAATTTCCAACATATATATTGGCCCCAAGTGGTGGTAGGAAGGCAGTGGTTAATATTTTAAATAAATCATTTCTAAATTATGTGGAGAGCAGATTATTTTTTGTTTCCTCGATTGCTTTTGAAAACATGCTTACTGTAGATCTTAGAAAAAAGAACTAAATACATCCTAAACCGTTCCCCCAACAAATGAAGACTTTAGAATGCTTCTATTGACAGAAAATCTATCCCTGTTTAAAGCAGGAAGGACTGGGATCCATTGATTTCTTTTTTCTCTATTGAACACAAGTTATTATTTAAGTCTGGGAGAAAGAGTATACGTTAAATTGGGAGCTATTTTTAAATCATTCACTCCTTTTAGCCTAATCGAGGCAGGAGACTGTCATGACACAAATCTCTCTAGCCCTTCTATAAATTCGTTTCTCAAATGAATTCAGGATTATTTCATTTAATGAAAACATGGTTTTGTTTCCTGGAGCATCTGGAAAGCTGGGTTAACCTTGGGATATTCCTATTTTGGGGAACTGACTAGGGGGGGTTATTTCTACTCCAGGTTTGGTCTGGGATCCTGGAGCTAGGGATGGCAAATATGCCTTGAGGGCGCCAGATCCTTCCGAGCCCTGGCAGACATTGCTGATCAATCAAAGAACATTTTCTTACAGAGCCTATTACAAAGCCTACTTCTGTTTAAAACAGAGCCTCTAAGCAACCACCTGCAATCAATCTGAGTTAAACTGTGTACTATTCTCCTCCTGCATTTGAGGGTTCTGATACTAGCCCAGTCTTTCTGGTTCTTTTGGAACCAGAATTGAACAAATTGGACTCGTCCAGGTCCAACCTGTTGCATCCAGGTCCCTGTTGGTCTCTGATTAGCATCTTTTACTGACAGTTTACTATGTACTTACAGTCATCAATGATTGCAGATCAACACTGTCTCTGATTCTACCTTCCTTCCGGGCTTTAGCTGCAAGATTTCCAAACCAGATGAATGGAACCCAGTATTTCAGATGAGGAGATTTGAGGTGTTCAAATAATTTTCTTTCATCTGCTGTCATAAAACCTTTACACAAAATAAAAATAGCTAGATTATACAGACTTGGTTTAGCGCCAATATATTACCCTATATGCACGTGGTGTCTACTATGTGAGCAAATAATGGGGGATATTCAAGAAATATAAAATAAAGGTTCCTGTCTCAAGTAGTTTTTACTTGTATCAGAGATAAGGAATATGTACTCACGAGCGCACGTGCACACATGCACACACGCACACAAGTTATATATCGGTATAGGAGGCAATGCATGTGAGCAATCCCTAACAGAGGCGGCCAGTAGGAAGTGAGGTGACATTAAATGTGGACTAGGACATCTGGGGAAGGTCTCTTCTTTAGGTTTTGGTTTATTCATCTAAAATTGGGAACAAGAATACTTAGAATTGTTTGGATTAAAAGAATAAAACGTGATAATGTATACAAAGCACTTAGTACAGTGCCGAACATGTGAATCGCATAACATTTCATCCTGACCCCTCCTTTCAAACTCCTAATTAACCAGGACTTCTTCTTTGAAGCCTTCCTTGATTCCTTCCTTCTCCTTCCCCGGAGATTTCTCCCCTTCACAGCTCCACCACGGTGCTTTCTCTTGCCTTGTATTATGATAATGTTAGACACAAATGTTTCCCCTGCTAAGACCCTTTGGAAGGGCAAAGAGCATATTATCTTTGTAGTCCCCACAGCATTTCGCATATACTTTTTACAAATTTTATTATTTATTTTATTTTTGGCTGCATTGGGTCTTTGTTGCTGTGCGCAGGCTTTCTCTAGTTGCAGTGAGCGAGGACTACTCTTCATTGCGGTGTGCGGGCTTCTCATTGCGGTGGCTTCTCTTGCTGTGGAGCACGGGCTCTATGCACGCCAGCTTCAGTAGTTGTGGCACATGGGCTTCAGTAGTTGTGGCTCACAGGCTCTAGAGCACAGGCTCAGTAGCTGTGGCACATGGGCTTAGTTGCTCTGTGGCACGTGAGATCTTCCTGGACCAGGACTCGAACCCATGTTTCCTGCATTGGCAGGCGGATTCTTAACCAGTGGGCCACCAGGCAAGTCCCATTCTTTCTAATGGCTGCATTCTAGTTAACTGTGTACAGTATTTTATATAAGTAGTTCTCTTTTGAATAGAGTTTTAAGTTGTTTTAATTTTCTTGCTACTAAAAATAATGCTGCAGTGACTATCCTTGTACTTACCACCTTGACTTTTTTTTTTTAAGGATTATATAGGGGCATGAGGAATCATTTTCTTTTATTTATTTATTTATTTAATTTTTGGCTTCATCGGTCAGTTGTGGCACGCGGGATATTTCATTGTGGCACACAGGCTCAGTAGTTGCGGCGCGAGGGCTTAGTTGCCCCACGGCATGTGAGATCTTAGTTCCCTGACCAGGAATCGGACCCGTATCCCCTGCATTGGAAGGCAGATTCTTAACCACTGGACCACCAGGGAAGTCCCCCCGCCTTGACTTTTTAAGTGGACTTTTAAATGTTCAGTATGATTTAGTATAAATGTTTTCTGAATTAAAGCTTGTTTCTAAAACTGATTTTTGTTAGATATGAATTTTGTGTTACTTTTGATTGAGAAATGCAATCATTTGCTTATGAAATTCTAACACATTCAGATGAAAATCAACTTTTGCCCTAATGTGACACAGTTTGTATCCTTAACCATCTGTAATCGGTTTATGAATCTGGTTTTCCTGCTTAAAGTAATCCTCCCTCCTTACCATGCAGACTGAGTTTTATTTAAGAGGTGTTGCTATAACAGAAAAGAACTCAAAGGAGAAGTGAGATATGCCATTTTGAAAGTCACTGACCCATAGAGCTTTGGAGTTACCTAGATCCTTGATGTGATCCAGGCCAGTGCTTTGAGAATATGGTCCACAGGTCGTGGGTGTCTGAGTCACTTGTGACACCTATTATATATGGAGAGGGCTAGGCTCTACCATCACCTGCTAAACCAGACTCAATAGGGCAGGAATTCTTGACCCAGTGTTGCACCTTTGCCTTATCCTGAGTGCCTTTTAGAAAATACCAGTGCCTTCACCTTATCCCTTGAGATTCTGATTCAATTGGTCTAGAGTGAGGTCCAGGTGTAAGCATCCTTTTAATCTTCCTGGGTAATTTAATGAAATTGGGTCCGGGCATTTACATGTTTACCAAGCTCTGCAGGAAATTCTGACCTACAGCAATGTTCAAAAATCACTGCCCCACTGAATGAAGATTCTGTTTATTCAGTATTTGAAATAAACAGAGTAACAACTACAGAGCCAATATTTACCAACAAGAGGCTAGTTTTATATAAAACTCAGGTTATTTATATTAGCTTTGAAGGGGTCTGCCCATGCCTGGGGAATTGGACTCTCTCTGGTGGTCAAAGAATGAGTCTGAGAATTCTTGTCTTGTTTCTCAGTGCATTTCAAAGTTGTTGCATGATCTAGATAATCTGTTTGGTTTTTTTTTTAAGACTTGCAGAGTATGATTAAATCTGATGATAAGAAGTTAATAGATGAACTTGACCTGTCTTGGCTCTGTGCTTGAAGACTTGCAACCCTTCACCTTTTCCCTGGAAGACTATTCTCAGACATTTCATATCAATTGTCTAACAGTTATAGTCTTGGGTTTCATAGTGCAGTTTCCAAAAATGCCTGCATTTATATACTGGCTGCAATCTCTGTCATTTGACCAAAGAATAACTTTACCTCTGGTTATTTTTTATTCAGGAATATGGATCAACTTATGCTGGCAAGTCCTTTCTTGGCTTCTTAGCAAAAAGCAAATATGCAGAGTGAGGGTTAATTTAATGCGAACCCTAAAGCGAGAGTTAGGTAACCTCCCCCCAGTCCCTGCCGTGTAGCACACCCACTGATTGGAAAGGGACATGTAGAGCTAGGAAAGCAGGTGTGGGGGGGGGTTTAAATGTTCAGCGCAAATTTATTGCGTACTTTACTAGGTGCTGTGAAAGATGAACTAGACATTATTGTATCCTCCAAGAGTGTACAGGCAGAATAATTTTTGTTATTTCCTGCAGGGTTACACATCTTATCCAAAGTAACCCCATCTTTGGAAATTGAGTTGTTGGTCCATTGAAAGAAAAGTCTAGATTGTTAATCAAATCAATTCAAAGAGCATTTGTTATTACATGGAATGTTATCAGGCCATTTTAACCAGAGACTGATGATATATTCAGAATGTGGTCATTATCCTCATCTCTAAGGCTATGTTAACCACAGGTATTGATTTGCTACAGTTTGGCTGCACCATCAGTTGGCTGGTCCTCACACTACCCTGTCTCCTTCACATGTCTGTCTTCATGCCACGCTCCCTCAGACCCTATCCACACCCTGACGTTGCTATTTTATTCAGTATCTTGCCATTACATTTGCCTTGAATTTCTCTTGCTATCTTTTTTCCTTCTGGTTTTCTGGCTAGTTCAGCTCTGCTCAGCAATTTTCATATTGCATATCCCAAAGAAACCTTTATAATATTTCAAATCAGAGTAAAAAAAAAAAATATATATATATATATATACACACACACAAACACACACACACACACATATATATTTGTATTTACTTGTGTCTTGAATTGTGGCTTGATGGAGTAGGATCTGCTACTTTAAGGCAAAATTTTATTGCCTTCAAACCAAAGGACCAATTAAGTCTATTAATAAACAATATTCCGGTAATCGCAGATTCAGTTGAAACTGAGGCAGATGTCTTTTGCCTTTAAAGCAGAGTGCGTACATGAGGCTCTGTTAGGAGAAGAGCTAAAAGCTCTGCTTCTCAAAACCTTTAGGCAGGATGGGTTTATTGCCAGTTCTTTCTGAAAGAGAAAGTTGTGCATTCAGCATCTGAGCCCTTCTCAGAGATGACTTTTTCAGGCACATTGCAACAAGCCTGGCTCATTTTCCTCTCTGTACTTTCCAAATGAATGGAATGAAGCCACCAGATTCAACTGCAGCCATTCTTTAAATTCAGCGGTAGAAATTTAGAAATCCCTGTCAACCGGGAAAATCAAAGCGAGGCAAAATGGGATTCAGAGAGAGATGGAATCACACTGTGAAGACATTGTGGAGGGCAGTACTGAGATATATATATATTTTTTTAACCATGAACTATAGTAAGATATATTTGTGGTTCCCAAAACAATTATTGGCTCTTTTGTGTGAGGTGCTCTCTGATATTTTCTGTTCTGTTCCATTCCATTCCATAAAAAATGCTGGCTCAAAGCCATTAAAATGATTTAAGAGCCCGATAATAAGTTACAACCCACAGTTTGAAAAGCTTGAAATAGGATATGGTTGATTAAAATCAGTTTCTGGGTTAGCAATGCTGAACGGAGACAGAGAAACTCCTCTATTTTCCTAATGAGTCAAACACGAGTGAAACATCTCTAGTCAGCCGTATTCCTGTCTCTAAATTAGTATCCTGTTTGGTAGTTCACTGCCTTCTACACATGACGCACAGGAAATATCATTCACAAAATCAGTGCTCTTAACTCCTGGCCTGTCCAGGTGGCCCAGAATTCCATTTGCTTTGGGTAAATAGATCTGAGGCAATTTGCAGATAAAGCTGGAGGAGTTAATAGATGCGCTGTGGTGCAGTGGTTCCTAGACTTTGCTGCACATTAGGATGGTCTGAGGAGCTTAAAAACTCCTGATGCCCAGGTTGCACCGTACACCTATTGAATCCTAATGTCTGGGGGTGTGAGCCACCATCAGTATTTTTAAAAGATCCCTAGCGACTCCATCTTGTAACAAAGTTTGGGAACAACTGCACCTAGTACAGAGTCACACAGCAAGCTGGCCATTTTAGCATCCTTGTTCTGGCTCAAACATAGTGCTTCTGGGGAGCTTGTTTAGAAGTGGATTTCTGGGTCCCAAGCCCCAGAGATTCAGATTTCATAGGCTGTCTGGGAACCTGCAATTTAAATAAACACCTGATAATTCAATGAATGTGGTGGTCTACAATCATCCTTTGAGAAGCATTGATTGGCAAGCCATGATTTAACTCCTAAAACAGAGCTGTGGTGAACCTTCAAACAGTGGGCGGAGACTGCCCATCCATGGCACTAATGCAAGGAGGTGTGTACTTTCTCTCCCATGAAGAACCAGTGCGCATAGGTGAGTCAAGTTGCACTCACAAGACGACATTCAGTCTGTTCTGGGCTCATCACGTGAGACTATAGGGGTAACTGACTCAGCCTGTAAAAGTTCAGCCAACAGAGGAAAAACTGGCACAGCCATGAATACCACCATCCCCTTGATCATCTCTCCTGTAACACAGAGCAGTGAGAGATTTCAGAGACCAGGGAACCCCAGTAGCACAGAATGCATCAGGAAAAACGTGAACAGCAGATCACAGGGCAGAAAGTCAATATTATACAAAATCCATTCGATTTTACTTAGCGAGCGAAGATTACAGATTAAATGATCTAAGTGTGGGGCTAGGCTTCCAGACAGTGCATCTAAAGTTAGAACTTTTATCTCAACAGTCACTTGACAATTGGGAGCTCGTTCGGTTGTATTTATGCCTGTTAACTGTATGTCACTAAGAATCCTGATGGGGTCTCCACAGGCTCTCTCTTGTCAGGGCAGAAGCTCAAGGAACTTCATGTTAAGATTCCAGGCCTTTAAAAAAACAAAACAGTGTCCTTTCCTTAAAATTTACTGTCTTTTAACCACTCTTACAGGCTACCAAGCACAGAAGGAAACTATTTTAGAGAAATAGAAACGCAATGGAGTGATGTGAAGTTCAGCTGTAAATATATTTATGCTTGCCTCTGAAAATGATTCATAGAAGAAAACACTTGTAGTAATCTTTACTGATCCTCGAGGACAGGGACCTCGCTTTCAGCTGTGCTCCAGTGCTCAGCACAATGCCTAGCGTACCGTATACACTCAGTAAATCTCTGTTAAATGAGCAAAAGCATGACAGATTTAGTAACAGATTTAGTAACGTTTCTTTTAGAGGAATGCATATAATTTCCCATTTCCTTTTTTTGTGCTTCTGGTGAAGAATTTTGAAGGAAAATGTTTTCTCTCCTGATCACTGTGAAACCCCAGATAAAATGTTTTGATTCAGTCTCATACCATAACGTAAGCACCCAATTAAGGCCATCACTTAAATTGGCAAAGATCTGGAATTGTGCACATGACTTGACTTAGAATGAGTGACATCTTCCAAGGCAGGTGATTGAAACGACTGGCATTTTCCAGGGCAGGCTTGTAGCCAAGAGGGAAAATAACAGAGACTCCTGGGTTACAGCTCCTCTGTGAAGTAACTGTTTGATAACAGACCAGTTCAGGGAATTTCCAGCAGAATACACATTATTTTGCATTCAGCTGTTACATTTCTATTTTCATGGGAGCATAAATAAAGAAATTTTAATTTGAGAAATGTAACCTGTAACATCAAAGCATATGTATTTCCCAGAATAATGTAACTTGAGTGTCCAGCTTAACAGCAAGGAATGTCAGGGACCGGCGGGTAAGTGACCTAGCTCACCAGCTGTAGTCAAGCAATGGCCAGATGCTTCAGAAGGAGGTGCTGACCTTCATTCTCTCCATCCTCTCACTGTTTTGTCCTGCTAGTCCTGAATCTTTGTGACAGGGACCCTCCCTGAAGCAATACAAAGAGTTTGGAGGGCAACTCCCATTGCCTTAAAGCCCCCTGTTTCTCAGAGTGTGATCCAGGGACCCCCTTCCTCAAAGTCTCCAGGGGCTTGTTAAACACACTCATTCCTGGACCCCAGCCTAGACCTACTGAATCAGAATCTCTGGGGGTGGTGTCTTCGGATCTGCGTTTTTAGCAGTGTTGATTTTTTTTTTTTTTTTTTGCGGTATGCAGGCCTCTCACTGTTGTGGCCTCTCCCGTTGCGGAGCACAGGCTCCGGACGTGCAGGCTCAGCGGCCATGGCTCACGGGCCCAGGCAGCATGTGGGATCTTCCCGGACCAGGGCGCGAACCTGTGTCCCCTGCATCGGCAGGCGGACTCTCAACCACTGCACCACCAGGGAAGCCCCTAGCAGTATTGAGTTTTTAACACTATCTAACGTGCACTGAAGTTTGAGAACATGTACTTTCCCAGACAGGTGGGTTTATGTAGGGAGTCACCTGACAAGAGGTTTTATTTGCGCCCTCAGCATTGCCTCCTGCCTTTGCCCCTACACTTTTGGGGCCCCTGTGCTTTACCACCAGCCCTCTCTGCCCTCAGGCGGAGCAGGTGCCCTGGCTCTGGGCTCAGGGCACCTGCCAAACATTTTCCGCCATCCCTGAACTTCCTGTTCTTCCCAGAAACATTGGCACAGGCCAAGGACAGACAGAGAGGTGGAGACACGTACCCAGTTGGGAGAGCTTGGAAACTGACCCCACGTGCAGACTGAGTCAGCCTTCTCTGCTGGGGAGCAGGAAGTCTGGTAAGTCTGTGCGGCCAGCCGACAGAGAGTCTGTGCCCATCCATGTGGGTGGCCATGAGGCAGACCAGGAAGGACCCTGCCTGTGAATCATGGCCCCCAGCTTGGAAGGCAGTGGCTCAGAACCTTTGTCCCACCACCTAGCATGCAAACCTTGTGTTCCTGTTGGGCACATGCTGGTCCACTACCCCTTCTTCTGCCTTTCGAGAAAACACTTAGGGGTGGAAGAGAGTAGTAGAGACCTTTACACTGCAATCATCAGTGATGGCCCCAGAGGGCACCTGCCAAGGCTTCAGCCCCCTCTTGTCGCCCTCAGTACTCTTCCTCCTTCAGACGCGGCACAAAAACTGACCAAAAACTTGAAGTGAGAATGATGCTTGTTGTGTCCAGGCAGGTCTAATTCAAGTCCCCTAGATGGTAGTCTCTGAGCAGACTGCTCAGAGGCTACCATCCAGAGCAATTCTGGAGCCTCCAGCATGGTCGAAACCTTGAATTCACCCTTTTCTTAACTGTTGCAGTTTTGTTATTAGTAATGAATTATTTGATGAATGCCAAAACCTTTTACCCCGGGGGTGAGAAAAAGCGTTAAAAAAATAAGCAACCCAGAAAAGACTCCTTACTTCTCAAACTTCAGTATATAAAAAGAGCAACATAAGAGCATGTTTAAATGCAGGTTTTCCAGGCCTTACATACAATGGTTCTGATTCAGTAGGTCTGACGTGGGGCTCAGGATTATGCATTTTATTTTATTTTATTTATTTATTTATTAATAAATTTTATTTATTTATTTTTGGCTGCATTGGGTGTTCATTGCTGTGCACGGGCTTTCTCTAGTTGTGGTGAGCTGAGGTACTCTTTGTTGCGGTGCGTTGGCTTCTCACTGCGGTGGCTTAGGCTCTAGGTACTTGGGCTTCAGTAGTTGTGGCTTGCGGGCTCCAGAGTGCAGGCTCAGTAGTTGTGGCGCATGGGCTTAGTTGCTCCACGGCATGTGGGATCTTCCCGGACCAGGGCTCGAACCCATGTCCCCTGCATTGGCAGGCAGATTCTTAACCACTGTGCCACCAGGGAAGTCCCAGGAGTATGCATTTTAAATAAACAACTCAAGTTATTCAAGATGTAAAGGGCCCATGGGTTTGTGGATCACACCTTGATACATACTCAAGTAAATGCACCTCAAGGAGCAAATGATTCTCCTATGCCCTTGGAATGGTTGGGGGTACTGGTGGTACGGGAGAGAGGAGTACTTGAGTGTTCCAAATGCCTTGGAAAGGGGGAAAGTGTCGATGCAAGTACTGACCGGTGTTTGTGTAAGTTTGATAGGGAGTGAGTGTCGGTATTATGAAAAGTGCACCTAAAGGAAATGAACTCAGATCATTCCCCCATTCATCTCGCCGTTTCTACTTGCCCCTCAGACCTGAGCACAACTCAGGCCTTGCTGAGCTCACGTCTAACCAGAGGCCCTAAAGGCCTCTCTGTCACCAGCCACCCCCTCTGCTTTTAATATGATGGTGATGCTGAGAGGATAGATTCGCTCTGAGAATTGGGCCTGGAGTCTGATTGCTGTCAGAATGCGCTTTCTTCTTTCCAAGAATGTGTCAGGACTACAGAAATGTCACCTTTCTTCATCCAAGTAAACTTTAGCTGTCACTCATCCATTTGGAATAGGCCAAACCTTTCTCGTTTGTTTTTATGACTTTTTTCAGAGGTCAAAATGCATATCACATTTGATCCTTTAGGCATTAGGGTAAGCAAAATAAGTTATCAAGTGGCATTTTAAACTTGGTCATTCTGATGCAGTATTCCACTTTTAAATTTGGAGGAAGGGTGGCAGTTAATTTTATTTTAAGTTCCGACTGGTTTTACATCATAATATACCTGTACATTTGCCAAGCCCTTTGTACCCTTCATCTGAATCTGTAACCGACTCCTTGCTCCTCATTACTTTCTCACGTCTTGCTCTGTAGCCCTAACAACGGCCTCTACACTCCTCCTTCCTTATTTCCACCTTACCTTTCACAGTATCCTGGTCATAGGGAATCAAGAAGACCTAGGATGTCATATCAAATGAGTCTTCTAAAGTGACCAAAGGACTGTTATGCTGTTGTACTAGATGATTTCATTATTAATAGCAAGAACTCGTGTCACACCATGTGCCGGGTACTGCTCTAGACACTGCAAGTATTAACTTATTTAATCATCACAGCAAGCCTATGAGGTATATGAGGTAAAAGGTATTATAAATCACTCTAAACTCACTCTATGAATGAGGGAACTGAAGCATTAGAAAGTTAAAGTAACTCAGACAAGGTCATGTAGCCGCTAAGTGATAGAGAAGGATTTGAACTCTTACTCTGTGTTCTGAGTCAGATGTCACCATCTGAGAAGGCAAAACCAAATCAAACAAAAGCCCCCAAACCTCCAAAAACAAACAAAACATGCTGCTCTTAAATATATATATATATATTTTCAAGGACATTTCAGAAAAGGAGACTGGATAAAGCAACCTAATTCGAGACTGTACTCAATATAAAGGCAGAATCATCTCATGGTTCCTATATCTACTATATATTCATTTATACATTCCAACATACTCTCAGATGGATCAAAGACAACCCAGCACAAAACCCCATTTTTATTCTGTACGTGCCAACAATGATCTCATTTAATCCTCATCCCCTTGAAGGCTGGTTTAACAGCTTCTTTGCTAAGTATTAACACACCAAAGAGAACCATTCTTCAAACGTGATTTGTTCTCAGCATCCTGTGTCCAGAAGCCCAGGTACAAAACTGCATCTACTCTGAGGAATAGGAGAGACAACATACCCCCACTAAAGCAGCCTTTTACTGCCACCTCTCAGGCTCTGCCTAGATGAAAAGCCGCATTTCTGGTTCCTACCAGAATCTTCTGTGTTTGGTAGGTGCGGGGGGAAGGATTAAGTTAGGAGTTCTGAGCCTGAATTGAAATTTTGGCTCTCCCACTAATGAGCTATGTGATCCAGGACAGGTCATAACCTCTCTGAATCTCTCATGGTTTTTTTGAGGTCCATATGAAATAATATTTATGAAAGTGCATAAACTGTAAAGTGCTAGAAAATGTAAGGTGATATTACAGAAGGTTTGAATAAATATGATAATTATTATATTATGGACCATGTGACTGTTTACAACTTAATTTGAGGTTGACTGTCAGCTGTTTCCTTTGCTCTGCCCCCCAAGTAAACTTCTTGAGGGCAGGAACCATGACATTCATTTTTACCTCTTAAGACTGTTTCTGGCACATGATAGGTAATCAGTAAATGTTTCTTGAATGAATGAATAAATAAAAGGCATTTTCCAAGGAACTTTGAAAGTTCTGATCGAGGTCAAGAGGAGCCCCATGGAAGGAAAAGTCATTTACAATACCTGCTTCAACCACATGGTCCATCGTCGGAAACCTTTTGTACACAGCCGTGCTCACCGAGCGGAAGATGAGCAGGGATGTGAGGTTGACATAGCGCATCAGTGTCCTCCTGAGCAGGCGCCCATGCTCGTCACTTCCATGAACACTGCTGGAGATGAGAAACATCAGCCTGTCTGGCCAGGGCAGATTCACAAACTGGTTCCACCATCGGTTCACCACCAGAGTAACATAAAACCCTGTAGAATAACAGGAAATTGTAAAGCAATTTCTTACTGTAGACATATTGTTGACACTGATGCTTTCAGCAGAATTTTAGTTTTTTTAGGGATCGGGGTGTAAAAAATATGTTGTTATCTGTATCTGATGATTTTGCCCTCCAGAAAAAGAATGTAATTTGTGCCTCGCAATGCTATAGCACCCAGTAAGTGGGTATTAGAACTCAAATATTGACGGCAAAAATGGACAGTTAGTGAAAAGAAAGCTGAATTGTCCAAGAGCAGATTATTACCTCAAACTTGTTGGTTGTTAATTTAGCGAAAGCAGCCTTGAAGGTAAACCTTACGGATGATTCTGGTTCTATTGCAAGCAGTGACTTTTCAGGCATGCCTCTCAGCTTGGAAACACTCCCATGCAGAGTCATTGGTGTTATCCTAACGGAGACAGCTGTGTGGCTGCATTCTGCATGTGACCTATACTTACCAAGCACAAAGGTTACTGGAATTTGTTCAGCATATCTGTCACAGTAAATTGATAATTTTTCAAAGTAACGTTTTTGGGCTCCTGTAAGTAACAATCTGGAGCAAAAATAAAATGCACAGCCCTTTATGATATTATACTTCTGCACCTGCTTTGCAAGTGACATTCAGTGCAAACAATTAAGCGAAAATAACCTCAGTTTTGTTTTTAAAGGAGCAATAACTTTTTCTTTTCTACCTAAGTTGATGTATCTCAAAACCTTTTTAACTGCTGAATGTTTTAAGCACTAACGTTTTTAAAATGTTGTTGGTCATTACACAGTGGGACATAGTAACCATTTTATTTTTAAATACTTCATATTTTAAAATTTTTATATGATTAATGCATTGGATTTAGAGCAAAATACTTCATAAAAGAGTCCATTTTCCAATTATTCACCATATGTACTTAAAAAAAGAGTGCCTTAAGTGGATTACACTTATTAAGTAATTATTGAATAATAACCCTGGATTCGACATCCTGATCTTACTTTTTCATGAATATGCTACTTAGTACATTCTTGATTATACATGTTGTACTTCAAGGGATGTTATAATTGTTTTTTTTTTGTTTTTTGTTTTTTTTTTTGCGGTACGCGGGCCTCTCACTGCTGTGGCCTCTCCCGTTGCGGAGCACAGGCTCCGGACGCGCAGGCTCAGCGGCCATGGCTCACAGGCCCAGCCGCTCCGCGGCATGTGGGATCTTCCCGGACCGGGGCATGAACCTGTGTCCCCAGCATCAGCAGGCAGACTCTCAACCACTGCACCACCAGGGAAGCCCTATAACTGTTTATTTTAAAGCCTACAGTTATTTAAGGGACTTCCCTGGCGGTCCAGTGGTTGAGATTTTGCCTTGTAATGCATGGGGTATGGGTTCGATCCCTGGTTGGGGAGCTAAGATCCCACATGCCTTGGGGCCAAAACACCAAAACATAAAACAGAAGCAATATTATAACAAATTCAGTAAAGACTTTAAAAATGGTCCACATCAAAAAAAAAATATTTTCAAAATAAAAATATTAAAAATATACATTTAAAATATAAAACAACACAGATTTAACAATTAGTAGTGAAATTTTTATAATTATGTTTGGTGGGTTTTTATTTCTATAGTATAAATATAAAAATTTATATTATGGATCTGACACAAACCCATTTTTTGGTATTGTTAAACATAAATCCATTTAATGAAACTATTATTGGTATTTATGTTGCAAGGAAGAGATTCAGAATCAGAAGAACTATCTCAAGGCAGGTTAATAATAATGATCAAAATCCAGAAAGGAAACACAGATGAATTTGAATAAATGAATGAATGCAGCTTTTCCAAGGGAGGAAGGAACCCCTTGGAAACACTCATCATAGCATGTGTCAGAGGCCTATTTGGGTCAGTAGAACTTTGAAGAAGGACGCAGAGAGATAATGAGGTGACAGTGAGCCACCGACCAGACTGCAGATGAAGACCTGGGAGCTGGTGCTGACCAAGAAGGTGTGTGGGTGCAGGGTGGGCTTGGAGTGCCTGCCTCAGCTTGGAAGAGGTGTCAGAAATTCTGAAATCAAGAAAAGCTGACAAGAGAGGCATCACCTGGTGGACAGGCCTATCATGGTCATGCTGATGACAAGTTACAGCTAGAATGGTTTCTGGTACTCAAATAAAAATGATCAGAGAGAATTTAAACGTGGAGAGCACAGACCGTAGGGTTTAACAGAGCCAGGTTTGAATCCCAGATCTGCCACTTAACAGATTTGGATTTGGAGCATATTTTTAAATCTCTCTGAGTCTCAGTTTTCTCACTTGTAAATGGGGATAATTAATACCTATTGATATGTATCAGGAATGTTATGAGGATTAAAGAATATATGATATATAAAACCACTTAGCATATGTTGTCACACTTAATCAATAATAAAGTGGTTGCTACTATTAATAGTTGGCCAAAGGAAAAAATATTTAGCTGATAGACACATAGAAATTTTACTAGCTAGAAAGTACCACAGCGAGTATTTTGTCAAATCCATCCCCAAATAAAAAGAGGTATAGGGCTTCCCTGGTGGCGCAGTGGTTTGGAGTCCGCCTGCCGATGCGGGGGATGCGGGTTCATGCCCCGGTCCGGGAGGATCCCACATGCGGAGCGGCTGGGCCCGTGGGCCATGGCCGCTGGACCTGTGCGTCCGGAGCCTGTGCTCCGCAGTGGGGAAGGCCACAGCAGTGGGAGGCCCGCATAACGCAAAAAAAAAAAAAAAAAAAAAGAGGTATAATCAAACTAGTGAATTCTGGTTCTGTCTTATGATTTTTTTGCTAGGTATAACTATTTGCTTATAACAGGATTAAAAAACTTAGCATCATTAGTAGACATGAGAATGAAACTATGTCTGTATTTGTCTACAGATATGCCTGACTTTCTCGACAGATTCAACCTGTAGTTCTTGGTAGAGCTTTGATCAACATATAAGGGTCTATTTTAAAAAACTTTTACATTTGAACTTTAAAAAATGAAAAATGGCTTGAACTAATGATTATTGTTATAAATGTAAGCCCTCTTTGGTCTTTAGAAAACATATGTGCATACAATTTTGTGGGGTATAAATAAGATATTGGAGTCAAAGTTAAGGCCCCATGGAGCATTTCTGGCTACAATGCAACTGTTCTAAGAGCTATTCTATTCTAAGAGGCAGTAGCAGCAATAAATTCACATTAGTAAAAATAAACTAATTATCCTGAAACGTCACGTGTCTTCCACCATTTCATATTCTGAAGGAGTAGGTGACACATAAATAAATCATCAAAATAATACCGTATTTAGAAGACAAATCTGAAAAATTATTAGAGGTTTTTAATAAAACTTTCCTTGTAAAGATATTTTGCCAAAATGTATACCAGTATATACATTTGTTTGGAACTGTAGTTTTGATATGGAGCAAAGTAACTCTTCCTATTCTACTTTTGGTCATTATCAGCTATAGCCAAATTAAGGTCCCTCTTCTTCACATGGTGTCCTGTCGCTGCAAGGAAGAATGTAGGTGAAAACAGTGATACACAAATTTACCCATTGTATGCAGAAGAAAAAGAACAAACTGATGAACACAGTAAAGGTGGAAATACAGCCTCAAAAACCTTTAGCTTTTCTATTTTAAGTTTTAACTTTCCCCAGAGAAGAAATGTATGCAATCAATATTAATTAAAAAAACTAATAAAGCTTCCCTTTTATAATACTGATAAAATTTTATTAAGACTATAATTTTTAGTTATAAAAGTATTTCTTGGACATGATGTTACTCATATTTCCCGTCAATCTGATAGGCAAAGTTTGTGAGGTTATAAAGAATAAACGTCTTTTATGAATATAATGTGCCCTGAACTCAGAAGATGTAAAGAAAATAAATTAGTTTTCAGGCCTTTTCTTTAATGGAGATATTGGTAACGTTGGGGGCACCAACTTGGATAAGATTTTGTCATTCCAGGAAAGAGGAAGGAAAGTTGCCTGATACACACTATTCACGAACATGTTAACTATGTAGGTAGTCGCTGCAAGCTGTCAAATCAGAAACTCAAACTATGCATAACATAGTTCAGAGAAGCACAAATAATTATTTGTCTGTGGACTTTGCCATTCAAAATCATCACTTAGTGAGGTTCTAGGTATAAATCTTTCATTTTATGCCTATAGCAAAATTCTTGAAGCACAACTAATACCTCATCATGACCAATTAAAGTGGGGCTGGAATGAGAGCCACCTGAACATGACGGTTAGAGTCTATTTAACATCCTAAAAATGATTAGGTGTGGATTAAAATACCCAGTCCTGGGGAGAAGTAGGCAACAGAGGATCATGCAAAGGAGGAGGTTACATAATGCAAAAGTCAGCGGCAGCCAAAGGGCTTGGATTTTTGAGACTGTATTCATATATGCTATCTAATGGCCGTTTAAGGACACGTGCAAAGGAAAGTACCTGTACATAAAACTTATTGCTGTGTAAAGTACAGCAAAAACAATAAATTCCCTGTATAGTAGTTTGTAGATGCTGCCTCTCCACTTGAGGAGTAACCTATGAAATCCAAAAAAAGTCGCATTTGCTACTTTACTGGAGTAAGTGACAGTCATCTTGGATAGTTTTTCTTTTTTTTCTAGAAGAGCAAGAAGACAACACACAAGTAAAAAGCAATGTTTAAGACAGAGCATAAATCTGTATCTCAAAAGAAACCCTAACCAGCAACCAGTCAACCATCTCTACTTTTTGCCTTTCTCAGCTTGAACAATTTGGAATTTGGAGATAACCACCAACTCAGTGCTAAATCTTTTAGTAGAAAAAGGGAAGAAAGGAGTGTCTGGAAAAAGAAATATTAGAAATCTTAAGCTTGCCTTCATTTCTAAATATTTTGAGATTATATAGCCATTACTCAATAAATATTTGAATGACTAAATGAGATATATGAGAGATGGTGTATTATGATCTATCATATATTTTCTGAATCCATGGGAAGAGCTAAGGTATTGATATGCTATATTAATTGACCTTTTCAAAAGCAGTGGTCAAACTTATTGTTTGGGGCTTTATTTGCTAAAATGTGTAAAGAGGTATTTACTTCACCCTTAAATTTCCTAAAAGAAAGTTATGGCTCTCTTAGAAATCAGGAGAAGCCAGCCCCTTGTGGGAATTTAATTGATGGGTTACTTTTGGTTGTTCTAATTTAATTGTTTCTCTAGTGGAGCTCTGAGTGCATAGTTAGCAATCTGTGCACTTCACAAGGTAGACAAAACGTCGGGCCACAGTGATACTAAGTAAGGTGCATTTTCCCATTGAAAAGTCCCACATAATATGCTTAGGGATGGGGCACCTTCTGTTTGGAGCTGAAAAAATGAGGCCATTATTTAGGACTCTTTCCACCTGGACTGTTCCATGGATGTGGGTGGGCTGAGAACTGGGCCCCAAAGCCTAGTTTTTAGTGGATTCTCTGGAATTCCATTGCTCTTCACCAAGACACTAAACATTCAGGTTTTGAGAAGATGCCCCAAAGCTAATCTTTGTTTGAAAATCCTGCTCCACAGCTTTCTAACACAAAGCATACACAGAGAACATGAAATTTCTTTGAAACCTTTTGCTTTCAAAAGGATCTATGAGGAGTCTTATAGAGCTACTTAGACTGAAATTATCGAGTTTTTAGGTAGAACTGTACTAGACATAAGTAATAACTCCTGTAGCAGATTTCTTATACAAAGTAGCCTATAGCACACATTTTATCATAAACAAGGACATTTTCTGTCTTTATTCAGAGGTAGAGAAAAAACCCAATTCTCATTTGCCTAGTTTCCCTAAAAAAAAAAAAAAAAAAGTGAAACTCTGGAACTATATTCTGGAGCGGTATTTTTTTTTTTCTAATCACCAGCCTAAGGCTTCAACTACTGATTTTAACAAAGAAACCAGAGATTTTTTTGGCAAAAGTAGGTATCATTACGAAAGGTTGGGACTCAGGCCACAAAAGCAGTTTCATTTTTCCATTTTCACTTTGTCTCTTTGTCTAATGTGAATACAGCCAAAACTGGGAGAGGAGCATAATAAATTAAACCCATTTCATAATTTGTTCTCACGGGCACTGGACTTTTGAATAACAGTCCTTAAATAACTCTCTTTCCTTTAACAGTTCACCCTTCTGTTACAGCTCTGTCAGAAAAACCAAGATCACATCAAGTAGAGGTCAGAGGTAAAATGCATAGGTATACTCTGTGCACTAACCTATTTGTTTGGTTTGGAGTCTCCGACAGGAAAGACAATCTCCAGGCTCCCCCTGCAGAGGTGCCTTCGGGTCGGTGTTGTACTCTCGGCTCACCCTTCGCTCATGCGGAGTCTGGAGAACTGTTTATGCCAATTTGTCCACTGGTGACAGTGATAGCCGGGAACAAACAGGAGCAACAGCTGCTGATGTGGTTTTTTTCTCATCTATAATTATAACTCCACCTGTCGCCCAAAGCACCACTTTGAATGAGAAGTCGGAGGTAATGTGAAGGAGCTTGGGTCACCTAAGTCTGTTATTTTCATTTTGACTCTCCCCTGGGATCAAGGGAGAAAGAGCCATTTGCCCCTAAAGTGCTCTGAAGAGGCTCCGCCAGCCAAAAACAGGGAATTGGGACAGTCTGTGTGTGCTTAAAACAAGAATAAATCCTTGTGAAGCCTTAAACTGGGGCAGACAAGAACATAAACAGGATTTTCATTCATTTGAGAGGTACTGAGAATGCTCTTCCATTAAAAACAATAAGCATGAGAAAAAACCCAGGCCCAACTGGAAAGGACCCAGAGAAAGGATCATTGAAGAGTCTTAAGTCCAGGAGAGTGCCATCATAGTGCTGACCACAAGGGACTCACATTTCTCAGTTTCTGCCTCATTGGCTCCTTATTAACCAGGATGGTTGAGAAGTTAGAGGCCTGCAGTGTGAGTCACAAGAGAGTCTAGAATTGGCTTTCTGCTGAGATGGAAGTAGGCTCTGTGCAGCAGTTCCAGAAGACTTGCACAAGAAGAGTTTCAGACAACAGAAAATAATCCTAAGCGATTGTGCAGTGGGTTTCCATTGAAAGTGATTTTTGCTGGATTTGGAGGATGTAAAGTTGTAAGCATTGAATCTTTGAATGAGATTCATCCATCTGAAGATGGCAGAGGAGTAAGACATGGAGATCACTTTCCTCCCCACAAATACATCAAAAATACATCTACACTCCTACTGAACGCTGGCAGAAGACCTCAGACTTCCCAAAAGGCAAGAAACTCCCCACGTACCTGTCCAAGTGGCTGACAGAGTCTTGGTGCTCTGGCCAGGTGTCAGGCCTGAGCCTCTGAGGTGGGAGAGCCGAGTTCAGGACACTGGTCCACCAGAGACCTCCCGGCTCCATGTAATATCAAATGGCAAGAGATCTCCCAGAGATCTCCATCTCAACACTAAGACCCTGATCCACTCAACGGCCATCAAGCCCCAGTGCTGGACACCCCATGCCAAACAACTAGCAAGACAGGAACACAACCCCACCCATTAGCAGAGAGGGTGCCTAAAATCATACTAAGTTCACAGACACCCCAAAACACACCACTGGACGTGGTCCTGTCCACCAGAAAGACAAGATACAGCCTCATCCATCAGAAAACAGGCACCAGTCCCCTCCAACAGGAAGCCTACACAACCCACTGAACCAACCTTACCCACTGGGGGCAGACACCAAAAAATATGGGAAGTACAAACCTGCAGCCTGCGAAAAGGAAACCCCAAACACAGTAAGTTAAGCAAAATGAGAAGACAGAGGAGTATGCAGCAGATGAAGGAGCAAGGTAAAAACCCACCAGACCAAACAAATGAAGAGGAAATAGGCAGTCAACCTGAAAAAGAATTCAGAGTAATGATAGTAAAGATGATCCAATATCTTGGAAATAGAATGGAGAAAATACAAGAAATGTTTAACAAGGACCTAGAAAAACTAAAGAGCAAACAAACAGTGATGAACAACACAGTAAATGAAATTTAAAAATTCTCTAGAAGGAATCAATAGCAGAATAACTGAGGCTGAAGAAAGGATAAGTGACCTGTAAGAGAAAATAGTGGAAATAACTACCACAGAGCAGAATAAACAAAAAAGAATGAAAAGAATTGAGGACAGTCTCAGAGACTTCTGGGACAACATTAAATGCACTAACATTCAAATTATAGGGGTTCCAGAAGAAGAAGTGTAAAAGAAAGGGACTGAGAAAATATTTGAAGAGATTATAGTTGAAAACCTCCCTAATATGGAAAAGGAAATAGTCAATCAAGTCCAGGTCTTCCAAAATATAACAGAGGGAGGAACACTCCCAAACTCATTCTATGAGGCCACCATCACCCTGATACCAAAACCACACAAAGGTGTCACAAAAAAAGAAAACTACAAGCCAATATCACTGATGAACACAGATGAAAAAATCCTCAACAAAATACTAGCAAACAGAATCCAATAGCACAATAAAAGGATCATACACCATGATCAAATAGGGTTTATCCCAGGAATGCAAGGATTCTTCAGTATATGCAAATCAGTCAGTGTGATACACCATATTAACAAATTGAAGGAGAAAAACCATATGATCATCTCAATAGATGCAGAAAAAGCTTTGGACAAAATTCAACACCCATTTATGATAAAAACCCTCCAGAAAGGAGGCATAGAGGAAACTTACCTGAACATAATAAAGGCCGTATATGACAAACCCACAGCCAACATTGTTCTCAGTGGTGAAAAACTGAAACCATTTCCACTAAGATCAGGAACAAGACAAGGTTGCCCAGTCTCACCCCTATTATTCAACATAGTTTTGGAAGCTTTAGCCACAGCAGTCAGAGAAGAAAAAGAAATAAAAGGAATCCAAACTGGAAAAGAAGAAGTAAAACTGTCACTCTTTGCAGATGGCATGATATTATACATAGAGAATCCTAGAGATGCTACCAGAAAACTACTAGAGCTAATCAATGAGTTTGGTAAAGTAGCAGGATACAAAGTTAATGCAGAGAAATCTCTTGCATTCCTATACACTAATGATGAAAAATCTGAAAGAGAAATTAAGGAAACACTCCCATTTACCATTGCAACAAAAAGAATAAAATACCTAGGAATAAACCTACCTAAGGAGACAAAAGACCTGTATGCAGAAAACTATAAGACACTGATGAAAGAAATTAAAGATGATACAAACAGATGGAGAGATATACCATGTTCTTGGATGGGAAGAATGAACACTGTGAAAATGACTGCAGCAGTCTACAGATTCAGTGGAATCCCTATCAAACTACCAATGGCATTTTTCACAGAACTAGAACAAAAAATTTCACAATTTGTATGGAAACACAAAAGACGCTGAATAGCCAAAGCAATCTTGAGAAAGAAAAACAGAGCTGGAGGAATCAGGCTCCCTGACTTCAGACTATACTACAAAGCTACAGTAATCAAGACAGTATGGTACTGGCACAAAAACAGAAATATAGATCAATGGAACAGAAGAGAAAGCCCAGAGATAAACCCACGCACATATGGTCAACTTATCTTTGATAAAGGAGACAAGAATATACAATGGAGAAAAGACAGCCTCTTCAACAAGTGGTGCTGGGAAAACTGGACAGCTACATGTAAAAGAATGAAATTAGAACACTTCCTAATACCATACACAAAAATAAACTCAAAATGGATTAAAGACCTAAATGTAAGGCCGGACACTATAAAACTCTTAGAGGAAAACATAGGCAGAACACTCTACGACATAAATTACAGCAAGATCCTTTTTGACCCACCTCCTAGAGAAATGGAAATAAAAACAAAAATAAACAAATGGGACCTAATGAAACTTAAAATCTTTTGCACAGCAAAGGAAACCCTAAACAAGACGAAAAGACAACCCTCAAGATGGGAGAAAATATTTGCAAATGAAGCAACTGATAAAGGATTAATCTCCAAAATATATAAGTAGTACATGCAGCTCAATATCAGAGAAACAAACAACCTAATAAAAAAATGGGCAGAAGACCTACATAGACATTTTTCCAAAGAAGATATACAGATTGCCAACAAACACATGAAAGGATGCTCGACATCACTAATCAGTAGAGAAATGCAAATCAAAACTACAATGAGGTATCAACTCACACCTGTCAGAATGGCCATCATCAAAATGTCTACAGACAATAAATGCTGGAGAGGGTCTGGAGATAAGGGAACCCTCTTGCACTGTTGGTGGGAATGTAAATAGATAGAGCCACTATGGAGAACAGTATGGAGGTTCCTTAAAAAACTAAAAATAGAACTACCATATGAGCCAGCAATCTCACTACTGGGCATATACCCTGAGAAAACCATAATTCAAAAAGAGTCATGTACCACAATGTTCTTTGCAGCACTATTCACAATAGCCAGGACATGGAAGCAGCCTAAGTGTCCATCAACAGATGAATGGATAAAGAAGATGTGGCACATATATACAATGGAATATTACTCAGCCATAAAGAGAAATGAAATTGATTTATTTGTGGTGAGGTGGATGGACCTCGAGTCAGTCATACAGAGTGAAGTAAGTCAGAAAGAGGAAAACAAATACAATATGCTAACACATATATACGGAATAAAAAAAAAAAAATGTTCTGAAGAACATAGGGACCGGACAGGAATAAAGATGCAGACATAGAGAATGGACTTGGGGACACGGGGACGGGGAAGGGTAAGCTGGGATGAAGTGAGAGAGTGGTAAGGACATATATACACTGCCAAATGTAAAATAGATAGCTAGTGGGAAGCACCTAGAGGCATGGGATAGGGCTGGTGGGAGGGAGATGCAAGAGGGAGGGGATATGGGGATATACATATATGTATAGCTGATTCACTTTGTGATACAGCAGAAACTAACACACCATTGTAAAGCAATTATACTCCAATAAATACGTTAAAAAACAGGAACAAGCATGTATGTTTGATTGCGGTGTGTGTGTGTGCTTGTGTGTATGTGAAGAAGAGCGTAGACAATTACTACATGTGATGGCGTACAGTAGTGGTAACTTATAGCACACTGATTCATTACATGTGTCATCCTTCCACGGTCAGCTAGAAACATGCTTAGTTATTCAAAACGTTTTCTCTTAGGTTTATTGTGCTTCCATACTTTCCTTCTTGAAAGAGAGAGTTCATCAGCATTCTTTAAATAATGCAGTAAATAATTTCGGGGTCGATTCCCGGAAGATTTCCAACCTTCTAAAGTAACGTGTGCGCTAAGTGCTGTGCCTTAAGCTTAAATAAAGTGACTATTAAAAATAAGAAAAAAGATGCTTATTCTAAAATTGAAAGTAAATACATTTGAAATTTTTTCTATAGTATCTTAAGTTTTATATGTACTTGACTGGTTTTTTTATCAAACTATAAGTGCCTTAGAGCAAAAATAGTGTTGTCAGTGTCTGATTTCTTGCCCCTATCCCTGTACATAGCTCCAGCACAGAGCCCTGTGCATACTGGATATTGAATATCTATTTCTCAACTGATTATCACCTTGTCACTATGATACTTCTGTTAGTACATTTGGGGGAGTTTGTGAACATTTTAAAAGCGTATCTACACTGCAGCACGTTTTATATTTGGGTTGCCATGAGAAGTGGCTGGATAGACCCAATGTTACATTTAGAAAGGTTTGCAAGGCTGATCAATGCTGTAGAGTTTGAGCAAATCTAAACCCAAGTGCTTATGAAATAGAAATGTTGGAGCTATTTAAAAACAATCTTGCGGGCTTCCCTGGTGGCGCAGTGGTTGGGAGTCCGCCTGCCAATGCGGAGGACGCGGGTTCGTGCCCCGGTCCGGGAGGATCCCACGTGCCGTGGAGCGGCTGGGCCCGTGAGCCATGAGCCGCTGAGCCTGCGCGTCCGGAGCCTGTGCTCCGCAACGGGAGAGGCCACAGCAGTGAGAGGCCCTCGTACTGCAAAAAAAAAAAAAAACAACAAAAAAAAAACAATCTTGCTCTTGGGTGTCTTACTGGATGTGTGGTGGCCCTGAACGTGGCATGATTTCCGGCAGTTATGACTGCATACCTGGGGGAATCGGCTTCCTCTATGGGGCTCCGTTGGCTGGTCCCACTTTTAAGCAGGGTTAATTACATTCATCTTTCCTATTGGACAGTTTTGAGGAATGACTAAGTAATAGTTGAATTAGCATTCTAAAATGCAAATTAGTCAATAATGATTGGATTGCATGAACAAACTCCCATTGCTGAGCTCTGAGTCTGTTGGCTATTTCTAATAGGTACTGAGATGCCATTCAGAAATTAATTCATTAGAGGGGACAAGCCAGTACAGCCAATTTCAAGTATCCAACAAATACCAAATTTCAAAGTTAACTGTTCATATGAATTTTGAAGAAAACTTTAGTTTCTTGTTTAAAATAGACATCTTTTTTTTCCAGATTCTAAAGGTCACGTGTATTAAAAAATAAAATGTAAAACAACTTATAAAGAACAGAGTGGTACTCTATCATGCCACCCTAGAGAGGTGATACTCATTTAGCATAAAGTTCATCTTTTTAGGCTCTTGTAGAAGATATTTTAGATCCTATAATTAATAGCAAACAATATAAGAGACACGCAATGTCAGGGCTCTATGAAATAACTATACCAGCCATATTTTCTTTTGAAAGCAAGTATCAAGTTTTCCAGTCCTTGCCACTATGATTTTCAACAGCCCTGATAAACACATTTGTCTTTGATTCCAGTAAACCTCCAGTGACAGGACAATTCACAAAAAAGAGTAACTGATCATTTCTAAGTGATGGAAATGCTGATATTCATCCATAGATGTCAAGATAAATCACCCTTTGTTCCTTAAGGAAACATAAAAGCAAGTTTAGGTAGGCAACACCACTTCCTAAAGGAGAGCCAGCTATTCATTTCCATTGATGTGAAAAATCTTTTGCCAAATTTCTCTTGAGCACTTGGTTGAACATAGTCATGTGTATGTGAAACTTTGCATTCAAATAGTAACCAAATGCTAGAAATTGTTTTATTTTGGAGGCTTTGATTCTGACTCTAAGACTTTTGGACATTTTTAAATGGGGAATAAGAAATCAGTAAACATTTTTGAACAGGCAAAGGGCTTGACAAAAATCTGTGTTGAAGAAAGGTGAGTCTATGAGATGGGAATGTGCTGGATTTGAGTGGGCAGGGATTATAGGAAGGGAATCAGTTTGAAGGTTATTATGGTTGTTCTGGTATGAACTGGGGTGGTTGGCAAGTGGAATGCAGAGGAAGGATGGTATGAGAGAACCCAGAGGCAAACTACCACTGGAGGAGAAGGAAAGGAGGGAGATGGGGGGAGGGAGAGGAGGAGGAGGAAAGAGAAGTCTGATATGACTCTTGCTTTGTCCTTTGAGCCCATTTGCAAATGAAGAGCAAAACCTACAGAATATGATTTCAGATTTGTTCAGGTGACATGGTTCTTTGCAGGGCACCATGTAATTTTGATGTGTTTTATTTGATCTTGCAAATAAGCACATTTTTATCAGCAAAAATGGATGGAAACTAAAATCACAAGTAGGAGCTCATGTGTCTATAAAAATCAAGTTGAATTGAATGTGATTGGCTGAGCCTCAGTTTTTCTGCTATTGCTTCTGGTACTTATTCACTTTGCTATGTGCTGGATCTGTCTAGAAAAAGACAGTGGTTAGTGCTAAAGATTCAAGAAAAATTCATAGAGCAAGCTTTCAATTGAGAACATTCATTCATCAGTTTTTTTCAGCAGCAGAATACCTTGGTTCAGTTGGCTTGAGAATCATTCACAGTGATATTTTTTCCCTAAAGCTAAATTTTTATTGGCTTAGTGGAACTGTGAGCTTCTTGAGAACTCGTGCCTTACTCTTTCCTATTTTTTTCCTATTTACTGGATACCATGATGGATGCAATAGCTGCATAACAAGCAGCTGATTGGGGTAAACCATGTGTCAATCTAGGTGGGGAGGTTTCTGATACATGTTCTTGGAGACAGAACTCTGCCAAAAAATCAAACTGAAGTGGGTTTGATGTGTTTTTCTTTTTCAATTAATTTTTTTCTCTTTGATTTCAGGGAAGAAACAGTGAACTCCTAAGACTAGAAAGACTATTGAGTTTTATTACAGATGAAGATCTAAACTCATACACTGGTTATTTTAGGAGTCATCATTACTTTCCTTACACAGAGTAATTGCCAACTCAACAAAACAGAAATGCATTAGTTCACATTCTGAAGGTTATCTTTTCCTAATGGAAGGTACAGAAACTGTTCTATTTTAGGGATGAAAGCCTAGAGTCTAGAGAATTGTTACTACAGTGCTTAAAGTGTATCCTGTACTTTATAATCAATGATATTTCTCAAATGGATGGTACCGCTTAGCTCAGGCACATTCCAGATGGATAAAGAAAAAATTGCAAGATAAGACCAATTAAAAATCAGTTTAATTTCATAAGAAAAGGCATGCAAATCCAAGTATATTGTTTATTCCAAACAGATGTGAAATTCTGTTACTTTGCCACCATAATGGTGGAAGATGGCCATTCTGGAAATTACATCACTGTGTAAGTAAAGGGAAGATATAGAGATATGGGGGAAAAACTATGCATAAATGCTTGAACAATTATAAAGCACCTTTGCTTGTGTGATAAAATGCATGTGAAACTGAAAAACAACTGTTGGTTCTGATTCTCCGATATGGCAGATTGTACGTTCTGAAGACATTTTTCGTTTCTTAACACATACTAGCTCCTTAATAATGTTACTGCTGGAAAAGGTCGTAGGTTTGGAGTAAGAGAGTGAAGGAGAAACTCAGCTTTTGCTCCACATAATTTTGTCTTGTTAGAACAACATCCATGTTTTCATATTTAATCATATGCAATAAAAAATCTTATGTGATGCCACTTCCAAATTTATACCTCCAGCCCAGATTTTCACCCAGCTCCAGACCTATTCTTGATACTCTCCTAAACATCTTAAGCCCAACATGCCCAAAGCTGACCTCCTCATTTTTTCCCTAAAACACGCTCCTCCTGCCACCTTTTATCTCAACTGGTGAAAATTCCTTCCTTCCAAAAGGTCAAAAGCCTTGGAGTCGTCCTCAGCTCCTCCCTTTCTTCATACCACAGTCCACTCTGTCAGTAAGTCCTGTTGGCTGCACCTTCCAAAACTACTCAGCATGTGTCACCTCACTCTCTCCTCTCACATCCCTGTCTCCACTCCTCTCACCTCATCAGGGCAGCAGATCCTTCTCCCATCTTATTCTAGCAGGAGGTCTCCTCGCCTCTCCATTTGCCCCCTTCAGTCTCTTCTGACAAAAAGGTGGAGTGAAAGGCAAGTCAGGTGAATCATGTCACACCTCTGCTAAAACCCCTCCCTGGCTCCCTCCTTCTCTCAGCTTAAAGCCCAAGTTCTTAAGCAGTCCAAGGTCTGTCGCGACTTGCTCCCATTTGCTCTCTGATCTCGTTTCCTATTACTCTCACCTCTCCTATGGACCCTCTCCAGCCACACTTGCCTCCTCTCCTTCCTTGAACACACCAGGCATGGTCCCACCTGAAAGCCTTAGTCACGGCTGGTCTTCCTCCAGGTATCTGAGGGAATGGCTCCCGCACCTCTTCCAAGTCTTTGGTCAAACATCGTCTCAGGGTACTGATCTCTCTACTAAAAGCTGCATCCTGGCCCTGCACACCTCCCTCCCTCCTGATCCCCCTTCTTACCCTGCTCAACTATTGCTTTTTATCCACACCACTTACCTCCCTTGACTATACCATATAATTCACACATTTATTGTGTTTATTGTCTATCTATCCCTACTAAACCGAAGGTTTCATGAGGGCATGAAGCTGTATTATTTACTGATGAAAATAAAGTGCCACCAGTAGTCCTAGTTCAATTAATATTTATTGAATGAATAAATTTAAAAAGAGGCTAGGCAGTATTCCACTTTTTCTCGCAATTGTAAATGTCATGAGGACAGATTCCATGACTATTTAAAAAATTTTTTTTTAATTGACGTATAGTTAATTTACAATGTTGTGTCAGTTATATATATATATATATATATATATATATATATAATTCTCCAGTATGGCTTATTATTGGATATAGTTCCCTGTGCTATAGAGTAGGACCTTATTGTTTATCTATTTTATATATAGTAGTTTGTATCTGCTAATCCCAAACTCCTAATTTATCCCTTTCCCCCTTTGTTAACCATAAGTTTGTTTTCTATGTCTGTGAGTCTGTTTCTGTTTTGTAAATAAGTTCATTTGTATCATATTTTAGATTCTACATATAAGTGATATCATATGATATTTGTCTTTCTCTTTCTGACTTACTTCACTTAATATGACAATCTCTAGGTCCATCCATGTTGCTGCAGATGGCATTATTTCATTCTTTTTTTTTTAACATCTTTACTGGAGTATAATTGCTTTACAATGTTGTGTTAGTTTCTGCTGCATAACAAAGTGAATCAGCTATATGTATACATATATCCCCATATCCCCTCCATCTTGCATATCCCTCCCACCCTCCCTTATCCCACCCTTCTAGGTCACAAAGTACCGAGCTGATCTCCCTGTGCAATGCAGCCGCTCCCCACTAGCTGTCTATTTTACATTTTGTACTGTATATATTTCAATGCTACTCTCTCAGTTCGTCCCAGCTTACCCTTGCCCCTCCCTGTGTGCTCAAGTCCATTCTCTACATCTGCATCTTTATTTCTGTCCTACCCCTAGGTTCATAAAACCATTTTTCCTTTTTTTTTTTAGATTCCATATATATGTGTTAGCATACGGTATTTGTTTTTCTCTTTCTGACTTACTTCACTCTGTATGACTGACTCGAGGTCCATCCACCTCACTACAAATAACTCAATTTCGTTTCTATCTATGGCTGAGTAATATTCCATTGTATATATGTGTCACATCTTCTTTATCCATTCCTCTGTTGATGGACACTTAGGCTGCTTCCATGTCCTGGCTATTTTAAATAGTGCTGCAATGAACATTGTGGTACATGACTCTTTTTGAATTATGGTTTTCTCAGGGCATATGCCCAGTAGTGGGATTGCTGGGTCGTATGGTAGTTCTATTTTTAGTTTTTTAAGGAACCTCCATACTGTTCTCCATAGTGGCTGTATCAATTTACATTCCCACCAACAGTGCAAGAGGGTTCCCTTTTCTCCACAGCCTCTCCAGCATTTATTGTCTGTAGACTTTTTGATGATGGCTGTTCTGACCGGTGTGAGGTGATATCTCACTGTAGTTTTGATTTGCATTTCTCTAATGATTAGTGATGTTGAGCATCCTTTTGTTTGTTTGCTGGCAATTTGTATATCTTCTTTGGAGAAATGTCTGTTTAGGTCTTCTGCCCATTTTTGGATTGTGTTGTTTGTTTTTTTGATATTGAACTGCATGTGCTACTTATATATTTTGGAGATTAATCCTTTGTCAGTTGCTTCATTTGCAAATATTTTCTCCCATCTTGAGGGTTGTCTTTTCGTCTTGTTTAGGGTTTCCTTTGCTGTGCAAAAGATTTTAAGTTTCATTAGGTCCCATTTGTTTATTTTTGTTTTTATTTCCATTTCTCTAGGAGGTGGGTCAAAAAGGATCTTGATGTGATTTATGTCAAAGAGTGTTCTTCCTATGTTTTCCTCTAAGAGTTTTATATTGTCTGGCCTTACATTTATGTCTTTAATCCATTTTGAGTTTATTTTTATATACGGTATTAGGAAGTGTTCTAATTTCATTCTTTTTCATGTAGCTGTCCAGTTTTCCCAGCACCACTTGTTGAAGAGGCTGTCTTTTCTCCATTGTATATTCTTGTCTCTTTTATCAAAGGTAAGGTGACCATATGTGCGTGGGTTTATCTCTGGGCTTTCTCTTCTGTTCCATTGATCTATATTTCTGTTTTTGTGCCAGTATCATACTGTCTTGATTACTGTAGCTTTGTAGTATAGTCTGAAGTCAGGGAGCCTGATTCCTCCAGCTCTGTTTTTCTTTCTCAAGATTGCTTTGGCTATTCAGCGTCTTTTGTGTTTCCATACAAATTGTGAAATTTTTTGTCCTAATTCTGTGAAAAATGCCATTGGTAGTTTGATAGGGATTCCATTGAATCTGTAGATTGCTTTGGGTAGTATGGTCATTTTCATAATGTTGATTCTTCCCATCCAAGAACATGATACATCTCTCCATCTGTTTGTATCATCTTTAATTTCTTTCATCAGTGTCTTATAGTTTTCTGCATACAGGTCTTTTGCCTCCTTAGGTGGGTTTATTCCTAGGTATTTTATTCTTTTTGTTGCAATGGTAAATGAGAGTGTTTCCTTAATTTCTCTTTCAGATTTTTCATCATTAGTGTATAGGAATGCAAGAGATTTCTCTGCATTAATTTTGTATCCTGCTGCTTTACCAAATTCATTGATTAGCTCTAGTAATTTTCTAGTAGCATCTTTAGGAATCTCTATGTATAGTATCATGTCATCTGCAAACAGTGGCAGCTTTACTTCTTTTCCAATTTGGATTCCTTTATTTCTTTTACTTCTCTGACTGCTGTGGCTAAAGCTTCCAAAACTATGTTGAATAATAGGGGTGAGAGTGGGCAACCTTGTCTTGTTCCTGATCTTAATGGAAATGGTTTCAGTTTTTCACCATTGTGAACAATGTTGGCTGTGGGTTTGTCATATATGGTCTTTATTAAGTTGAGGTAAGTTTCCTCTATGCCTCCTTTCTGGAGGGTTTTTATCATAAATGGGTGTTGAATTTTGTCCAAAGCTTTTTCTGCATCTATTGAGATGATCATATGGTTTTTATCCTTCAGTTTGTTAATATGGTGTATCACATTGATTGATTTGTGTATATTGAAGAATCCTTGCATTCCTTGGATAAACCCCAGTTGATCATGGTGTGTGATCCTTTTATTGTGCTATTGGATTCTGTTTGCTAGTATTTTGTTGAGGATTTTTGCATCTGTGTTCATCAGTGATATTGGCCTGTAGTTTTCTTTCTTTGTGACATCTTTGTCTGGTTTTTGTATCAGGGTGATGGTGGCCTCATAGAATGAGTCTGGGAGTGTTCCTCCCTCTACTATATTTTGGAAGAGTTTGAGAAGGATAGGTGTTATCTCTTCTCTAAATGTTCGATAGAATTTGCCTGTGAAGCCATCTGGTCCTGGGCTTTTGTTTTTTGGAAGATTTTTAATCATGGTTTCAATTTCAGTGCTTGTGACTGGTCTGTTTATATTTTCTATTTCTCCCTGGTTCAGTCTCAGAAAGTTGTGCTTTTCTAAGAATTTGTCCATTTCTTCCAGGTTGTCCATTTTATTGGCATATACTTGCTGGTAGTAATTTCTCATGATCCTTTGTATTTCTGCAGTGTCAGTTGTTACTTCTCCTTTTTCATTTCTAATTCTGTTGATTTGAGTCTTCTCCCTTTTTTTCTTCATGAGTCTGGCTAATGGTTTATCAATTTTGTTTATCTTCTCAAAGAACCAGCTTTTAGTTTTATTGATCTTTGCTATTGTTTCCTTCATTTCTTTTTCATTTATTTCTGATCTGATCTTTATGATTTCTTTCCTTCTGCTAACTTTGGGTTTTTTTTGTTCTTCTTTCTCTAATTGCTTTAGGTGTAAGGTTAGGTTGTTTATTTGAGATGTTTCTTGTTTCTCGAGGTAGGATTATATTGCTATATACTTCCCTCTTAGAACTACTTTTGCTGCATCCCATAGGTTTTGGGTCGTCATGTTTTCATTGTCATTTGTTTCTAGGTATTTTTTGATTTCCTCTTTGATTTCTTCAGTGATCTCTTGGTTATTTAGTAGTGTATTGTTTAGCCTCCATGTGTTTGTATTTTTCACAGATTTTTTCCTGTAATTGATATCTAGTCTCATAGAGCTGTGGTCGGAAAAGATACTTGATACGATTTCAATTTTCTTAAATATACCAAGGCTTGATTTGTGACCCAAGATATGATCTATCCTGGAGAATGTTCCATGAGCACTTGAGCAGTATGTGTATTCTATTGTTTTTGTATGGAATGACCTATAAATATTAATTAAGTCCATCTTGTTTAATGTGTCATTTAAAGCTTGTGTTTCCTTATTTATTTTCATTTTGGATGATCTGTCCATTGGTGAAAGTGGGGTATTAAAGCCCCCTACTATGATTGTATTACTGTCCATTTCCCCTTTTATGGCTGTTAGCATTTGCTTTATGTATTGAGGTGCTCCTATGTTGGGTGCATAAATATTTACAATTGTTATATCTCCTTCTTGGATTGATCTCTTGATCATTATGTAGTGTCCTTCTTTGTGTCTTGTAATAGTCTTTATTTTAAAGTCTATTTTATCTGATATGATAATTGCTACTCCAGCTTTCTTTTGATTTCCATTTGCATGGAATATCTTTTTCCATCCCCTCACTTTCAGTCTGTATGTGTCCCTAGGTCTGAAGTCTCTTGTGGACAGCATATATATGGGTCTTGTTTTTGTATCCATTCAGCCATTCTACGTCTTTTGGTTGGTGCATTTAATCCATTTACATTTAAGGTAATTATTGATACACATGTTCCTGTTACCATTTTCTTAATTGTTTTGGGTTTGTTTTTGTAGGTCTTTTCCTTCTCTTGTGTTTCCTGCCTAGAGAAGTTCCTTTAGCATTGGTTGTAAAGCTGGTTTGGTGGTGCTGAATTCGCTTAGCTTTTGATTGTCTGTAAAGGTTTTAATTTCTCTGTCAAATCTGAATGAGATCCTTACTGGGTAGAGTAATCTTGGTTGTAGGTTTTTCCCTTTCATCACTTTAAATATGTCCTGCCACTCCCTTCTGGCTTGCAGAGTTTCTGCTTAAAGTTCAGCTGTTAATGTTATGGGGATTCTGTTGTATGTTATTTGTTGCTTTTCCCTTGCTGCTTTTAATATTTTTTCTTTGTATTTAATTTTTGATAGTTTGATTAATCTGTGTCTTGGCATGTTTCTCCTGGAATTTATCCTGTATGGGACTATCTGTGCTTCTCGGACTTGATTGACTATTTCCTTTCCCATGTTAAGGAAGGTTTCAACTATAATCTCTTCAAATATTTTCTCAGAACCTTTCTTTTCCTCTTCTTCTGGGACCCCTATAATTCGAATGTTGGTGCGTTTAATGTTGTCCCATAGGTCTCTGAGACTGTCCTGAATTCTTTTCATTCTTTTTTCTTTATTCTGCTCTGCAGTAGTTATTTCCACTATTTTATCTTCCAGGTCACTTATCCGTTCTTCTGCCTCAGTTATTCTGCTATTGATTCATTCCAGAGAATTTTTAATTTCATTTATTGTGTTGTTCATCATTGTTTATTTGCTCTTTAGTTCTTCTAGGTCCTTGTTAAACGTTTCTTGTATTTTCTCCATTCTTTTTCCAAGATTTTGGATTATCTTTACTATCATTACTCTGAATTCTTTTTCAGGCAGGCTGCCTATTTCCTCTTCATTGTTTGGTCTCGTGGGTTTTAACCTTGCTCCTTCATCTGCTGCATGTTTCTCTGTCTTCCCATTTTGCATAACTTACTGTGTTTGGGGTCTCCTTTTCGCAGGCTGCAGGTTCATACTTCCCATTTTTTTTGGTGTCTGCACCCAGTGGGTAAGGTTGGTTCAGTGGGTTGTGTAGGCTTCCTGTTGGAGGGGACTGGTGCCTGTTTTCTGATGGATGAGGCTGTATCTTGTCTTTCTGGTGGGCAGGACCACGTCTAGTGGTGTGTTTTGGGGTGTCTGTGAACTTAGTATGATTTTAAGCAGCCTCTCTCCTAATGGGTGGGGTCGTGTTCCTGTCTTGCTAGTTGTTTGGCATGGGGTGTCCAGCAGTGGAGCTTGCTGGCCATTGGGTGGAGCTGGGTCTTAGCAATGAGATGCAGATCTCTGAGAGAGCTCTCATCAATTGTTATAGATCAGGCTGGGAGTTCTCTGGTGGTCCAATGTCCTGAACTCTGCTCTCCCACCTCAGGGGCTCAGGCCTGACATCAGGCTGGAGCACCAAGACCCTGTCAGCCACATGGCTCAGAAGAAAAGGGAGAAAAAAAAGAAAGAAAATAAATACAAATAAAATAATTAAAATTTTAAAAATTATTAAAATAAAATAAAATTAAAAAGTAATTAAATAAAGAAGAGAGCAACCCAACCAATAAAGAAATGCACCAATGATAACAAGCGCTAAAATCTATACTAAGATAAACATAAAAATCAGAAACAAGTCAGTCTCAGAGAGCAAACCCCAAGTCTACAGTTGCTCCCAAAATCCACTGCCTCAATTTTGGGTTGATTCGTTGTCTATTCAGGTATTCCACAGATGCAGGGTACCTCAAGTTGCTTGTGGGGATTTAATCCACTACTCCTGAGGCTGCATGGAGAAATTTCCCTTTCTCTTCTTTGTTCACAGAGCTCTTGGGGTTCAGCTTTGGTTTTTGCCCCACCTCTGCCTGTAGGTTGCCCTCAGGCTTCTGTTCCCACCCAGACAGGATGGGGTTAAAGCATCAGCTGATTAGGGGGCTTTCGCTCACTCAGGCTGTGGGGAGGGAGGGGTATGGAATGTGGGGTGAGCCTGTGGCAGCAGAGGCCAGCCTGACCTTGCAACAGTCTGAGGCACGCCATGCATTCTCCCAGGGAAGTTGTCCCTGGATCACAGGACCGTGGCAGTGGCAGGCTGCACAGGCTCCCGGGGTGGGGGGTAGGGGTCACGTGTGGATAGTGACCTGTGCTTGCACACAGGACTGTTGGTGGCTGCAGCAGCAGCGTTAGTGCTTCATGCCTGTCTCTGGTGTCCGAGGTGATAGCTATGGCTTGCGCCTGTCTCTGGAGCTCATTTAGGTGGTGCTCTGAATCCCCTCTCCTTGCTCACCCCGAAACAATAGTCTCTTCCCTCTTAGGCAGGTCCAGAGTTTTTCCCGGACTCCCTCCCGGCTAGCTGTGGTGCACTAGCCCCCTTCAGGCTGTGTTCACGGAGCCAACCCCAGTCCTCTCCCTGGGATCTGACCTCTGAGGCTGGAGCCCAGGTGAGCAGACAAGCCTCTCGGGCTGCTGAGTGCTGGTTGGCACCGATCCTCTGTGCGGGAATATCTCCGCTTTGCCCTCTGCACCCCTGTTGCTGCGCTCTTCTCCGTGGCTCCGAAGCTTCCACCCCAGCCACCCCCCGTCTCCACCCGCGAAAGGGCTTCCTAGTGCATGGAAACTTTTCCTCCCTCACAGCTCCCTCCCAGAGGTGCAGGTCCTGTCCCTATTCTTTTGTCTCTGTTTTTCCTTTTGCCCTACCCAGGTATGTGGGGAGTTTCTTGCCTTTTGGGAAGTCTGAGGTCTTCTGCCAGCATTCAGTAGGTGATCTGTAGGAGTTGTTCTACATGTAGATGTATTTTTGATGTATTTGTGGGGAGGAAGGTGATCTCCACGTCTTACTCCTCCACCATCTTGAAGGTCTCTCCTATTTCATCCTTTTTTATGGCTAATATTCCATTGTGTATATATACCACATCTTCTTTATCCATTGATTTGTCAATGGACATTTAAGTTGCTTCCATGTCTTGGCTATTGTAAATGACACTGCTTTGAACATTGTGGTGCATGTATCTTTTCGAATTACAGTTTTCTCTGGATATATGTCCAGGAGTGGGATTGCTGGATCATATGACAACCCTATTTTTAGTTTTTTAAGGAATCTCCATACTGTTTTCCATAGTGGCTGCACCAATTTACATTCCCACCAACAGTGCAAGAGGGTTCCCTTTTCTCCACACCCTCTCCAGCATTTGTTATTTGTAGACTTTTTAATGATGGCCATTCTGACCCGTGTGAGGTGATCCTCACTGTAGTTTTGATTTGCATTTCTCTAACAATTAGTGATGTTGAGCATCTTTTCATGTTCCTGTTGGCCATCTGTATGTCTTCTTTGGAGAAATGTCTATTCAGTTGTTCTGCCCATTTTTTGATTGGGTTGTTTGTTTTTGTTTTGTTTGTTTGTTATTGAGTTGTACAAGCTGTTGGTATATTGTGGAAACTAAGCCCTTGTTGGTCACATCATTTGCAAATATTTTCTCCAGTCTGTGGGTTGCCATGACTCTTTTGTTAATTGCTTTATATCCAATGTCCAGAAAAGTGTCTGGCATCTAGTAGGCACTTAATAAATATTTGTGGAGTGAATAAGTGAACATATATTTCTATTCAGATGTTTAGCCCATATTTTTCATATACATGGTTTTTATAGAATTAAAAAAAGACAATATTTTTCCTGCGGAGGTATAGGTTTTACAGTATTCCAGAATGCTAAAGACAGATTTCATTTAGGGACCCCTGAGTACTGACTTTGCATTCTCTTTATACTGTGGAATGCTACCTCTCTGCATTCTGTGTGGTCACCTGTCTTCTGAGTTTCTGTATCCTTAGCTAACTACTCAGAACTTAGAGTAGGGATGAGAATGATATCTTCTATGTGACCCATTTGGAACAGTGCCTCTCACCTTCTTTTTTTTTCAACTGACCTCAAGGAGATTCAGTTGAGGATACCACTGCACACTAAAAAGCAATAAGGGTAGAGGCAGCAATAACTTGATTCCTTCTACTTCCTGTTGACCACTTCATAGCATCATTTGGTCCAGGCATGGACTGAATGCTAACTTAGCTAGTGACAAATACATTAAACACCCCTTAAGATAACAGTGAAATGAAAGGATGACTACAGTAAATGTTCTTTAATGATGATCTAGCTGGTGGTGATATCATTCTTGTGGCTCATAAGGTGCCTTGGGGCTCTTGACCTTGAAGATCCTTCTGGACTAGGAGATATGATTCCTGGTGAAGATTAAATTATAAAAGCCCTTTAGTGGAATTTTCATGACTAAATCCCAATGGTAGAGCAATAGTACATGAGATATGTGGATATTCAGATCCACTGTTAAAGTGATATCTCAGGGAACATTCTGATATATTTCAATATTTCTGTGACATAAAAACGGAAGTAAATTGAGAATTAAGTGTATCTTCTCCATTCACTCCTTACCACCCCCTACATACCCTCATAGTTTTGGGATGACTCATGATTCTTATCCTGTTTTTCACACAGAGTCAAAATTAGATTAAATTAAAAACACAAGGGCTTCCCTGGTGGCGCAGTGGTTGAGAGTCCATCTGCCGATGCAGGGGACACAGGTTCGTGCCCCGGTCCTGGAAGATCCCACATGCCACGGAGCGGCTGGGCCCGTGAGCCATGGCCGCTGGGCCGGCGCGTCCGGAGCCTGTGCTACACAATGGGAGAGGCCACAACAGTGAGAGGCCCGCATACCCCCCCACCAAAAAAAAAAACAATAAAAAACACAAAAATGGGTTGCATAAAAGCACACTCAGGACTCAGCTTCTACTAGACCTCATGGAATCCCATTTCCACCTGAAGTATGAGGAATCCACCCTGAAGAATGCCTCTAGTAATATGAAAATACATATGTACCAAGTTATTAAATGCAGAATTATTTTAAATTGCAAAATGTTGGAAAAAACCTAAATGCCCATACTTAAGCAGGTGGTTGAATAAACTATGGTAATCCACAAAATTCACCTACTATGCAGGTGCAAAAGAAATAATAATCTTTGTGAATTGATATGGAGTGATTTCCAGCATGTATTGGGTAAAAGAACCAAAATACAAAAGCATATTTACGGCAAATTAAGCACATGAAAAGATGATCAACATCATTACTCATTAGGAAAATGTAAATCAAAACCACAATGAGATACCACATTACACCCACTAGGATGGCTGTAATTTAAAAAACAAACAAATACACACAATAACAAATGCTGGTGGGCATGTGGAGAGCTTGGAACCCTCATACACTGCTGGTGGGAATGTAAAGTGATGCAGCTACTGTGGAAAATAGTTTGGTGGTTCCTCAAAAAATTAAAAATACCATACGATCCAGCAATTCTACTCCTAGGTATCTATTCCAACATATTAAAATAGATATTCAAATACTTGTCCATGAATATTCACAGTAGCACTATTCACAATAGCCAAAAGGTGGAAACAACTGAAATGTTCTCAACTGATGGATAGATAAAGAAAATGTGGTATATCCACATAATGGAATATTATTCAGCCATAAAAAGAAATGAGGTACTGATACATGCTACGATGTGGATGAGCCTCAAAAACATTATGCTAAGTGAAAGAAGCCAGATACAAAATGTCACACATATTGTATGATTGCATTTATGTTAAACATTCAGAATAGGTAAATCCCTAGAGACAGAAAGCAGATTAGTCATTTCTGGGGACCGTGGGGTGGGGGAAATGAGGAGTAACTTTTCAGTGGTATGGGGATTCCTTTTGGGGTGATGGAAATGTTGTGGAACAAAATACAGATGGTGGTTTTACAACATGTGAATATACTAAATACCAGTGAATTTAACACTTTAAAATGATTTATTTCATATTATGAGAATTGTACTTCAATAACAACATCAAAAGAAGAGTTGCTATAATGTGCCCCCTTTCATGAAAGACACAAGGAGAGGTAACAAAATATACATGTATCTGTTCATCTGTGCAAAAGAAACTAAACAGGATTAAACCTAATGAGACTATTTACTGAGGGATGGGACGGGAGTGCAGTGGAAAGAGTAGGGAAGTGGGAATGGGGTAGTAGGGGTGGGGGAGCGACATTTACCTGATATTCTTTTTTTGTATGGCTCTCACTCTTAGAACCAAAATACCCCCAAAATAAGTAATTAAAATCAACCAGAATGGGGGGCGGAGCCCAAATTAGAATACAAAGAGTAACAAATGGATACAATTGTATTACCAACGGACATCATGACCATACTAAAGAAGTTGGGGAAAATCCAACTAAGTTTGGAAAACAGTATTTTGACCTTACATTGTAAGACTAAAGACAGAACTGTGCACAAATATTAGACTCTAGTTAGTAAAGATTTTCCTGCAGTGATATGGGTCAGGAATTCTGAAACTACTTGACGTGTGTACTAGGATTGAGCAAATAGGTAATAGGCTTCTTGCCAAAATGATTGATTCCAAGGAAAATATAAGATGACCCTGGAACATTTTATGGTGTCAGAAGGTCAGGAAGTACTAAAAAATTATGGGGTATATGAAAATGATACAGGAACCAATTTGAAGGAACTCCTGATACTACGATTTATGGCCTTCAGGGGCAGGATACAAACAACCCATGGTAACCAAGCAGGGGAATCAGGTTAACAAATGGTCCAGTCTTACTCCCATTCTGCCTTCCAAGCTCATGGCAGGGCCTCCCATTGGCTGCACCCAACCAGAAGCTAGAGGTCAAGGGAGCCCAGTGATGCAGTTTAAACATATCCACCTCAGGGGTCCAGAGCAGAGTGGAGAAGTTTAGAGAATGGGAGGAAAAAAGAATAGGTATCTAACACTGAGATTGGCTAGTCTAGCCCTCTCATTTTGCAGGTGATTAAAATAAGCCTCGACAAGGGAAAAGATTTATCTGAGATCACTATAAAGGGCAATGTGATAGAGCTGAAACCCCATTAGTCTGCATTTTGGAAGACCTAGGTTCTAGTCTTGATTTGGCCACTGCACTGGGCTGCAATTTACATATCTATGAATAAAGGAGGTGGACTAAAGCCCTGGCCTTCAAACTGGGCTACACACATCCCTGAGCACACATGAGAGTGTCCAGGGGGTAAAGGGACATGGATAGTTTTAAGTGAATCATTTTCCAGACTCACAACTTCCTAATGTATATTCTCTCCTAAAATTACCTGCCTTCCCTTTCATAATAGTCCTCTCGCTTGACAAAAGAAAAGTCTTCCTCTCACCCATCTCAAATATTACTGTGGTGCACTACTCCAGGATGTGAAAATCCGGGGTCACCAAACATAGCAACATTTTGAAAATGCATAGCTTTTGAGGCAGATTCCTGTGACAGCAAACCAGAGAGGTTCAGTGAAGTAATACCGAAGGGGCAGCCCTTACTGTTGGCAAATGTGCATTCGTACATAGTCTTTCTGAGAAGGGTTTGAATCTCATAACTGAAGTTTCACATTTTAAACATAAGGTTGAAAGTGGGTCTTTGTCCCTGAAGGAGGAAAGAAGATTCTAATCCTACTCAAATGATGAGCAGTTTGAGCTCTTCCAGGAACTGGTCGTGCCACATACCAGGCTGACTGGTTCAACCACAGATGATAATATGCAATTACCTCTACCTCTTACACACATCGTCTTATTCTTATTTTATTTTATTTATTTTGGCTGTGCTGGGTCTTTGTTGCTGTGCACGGGCTTTCTCTAGTTGCGGCGAGCGGGGGCTACTCTTTATTGTGGTGCGCGGGCTTCTCACTGCGGTGGCTTCTCTTGTTGCAGAGCATGGGCTCTAGGCACGTGGGCTTCAGTAGTCGAGGCACTCGGGCTCAGTAGTTGTGGCGCATGGGCTTAGTTGCTCCGTGGCATGTGGGATCTTCCGGGACCGGAGCTCGAACCCATGTCCCCTGCATTGGCAGGCGGATTCTTAATCATTGTGCCACCAGGGAAGTCCCCATCGTCTCATTCTTGTACGGCGCTCTGTGTCTTCACAGAAAAACCAGTTCATGATGACCTAGCTGGAACCAGGAACTTCCAAGACCACTTGTCACTTGCTTTGAATCCGCCTAAACTTGGACACAGGAATTGCCACGCTTGGTCAGCCTTATGATTTATCTTACCCTGTTGTCTGCTTGGAGAGCATCAGTGATCTCTTTGATGCCAACTTTACGGTTAATAATTTCCAAATTTCTATTAGTTGCCAATTGTGATTCTGCCTTCCTTACATTTCTCTAAATAACTCCTCCAATTCCTGAAAATACTATTATTGTTTTGTTAAGATGACAACATGCTTGCTATAACAATTCAAACAATTCAGAGTGAGTAAAAAGGAAGGACAAGAATATCCCAAATGCCACCAATCAACAATAACCATTAACATTTGGTCTTTTCAGAGCCATTCCATGTCTCGACACACATGCATATTATTTTCAGTAAGTGAGACGATCTTATATGATGCTGTGTGGTAATCAGCTCTTTAACTGAACAATATGCTGTGACATGTATGTTGCCTATTACACGTTTTATGTATGTGTCGACACTCCCTTACTGAAGTCCATTTAGATCGTTTCCAGTTTTTTACTTTCAAACAGTGCTGTGATGAACATCCTTGTGCATATTTCTTTTCATGTTTTTATAAATTGTTCTTTGCATTATTTTTGGATCATAGGACCTTTGAGAGTCTAATGAGAGCTATGCATCACCTCCCTCGCAAAATTCACATATTCATATACCTCATTTTGACTTTGATTTTTTTTGTGGTTCATAGATAAGTCCCCTGAAGTCCATCCTTGGCCTTGCTAAGGCTCCATGGACCCCAAATTAAGAATACCTACTTTAGGGTTAATTCCAAGATGTGAATTTTTAATAGCCTTTAAATTTATTTATATTAATGTATCACTTGCTGTGCAAAGTACTTGTGTGTTCCTCTGTCTGTTTTAATTGTGTCCACCCTCCAGTCTGTGTCCAACTCTGGAGGTTTGGTGACATTATAAATAATCAGATCACATAAATTTCCATTGACTGCCATAGGGGCTAAAGGGATTTTGAGCACAAAACAACACATTCCACCTTATTTTATAGGCTTTAAGGAAGTCATAAATAAAAACATTTCACAGGTTAAAAAAGGGAAAAAAATGTATCTGAGTATTTGATTCCTTCATTCAAGAAGTAGATATTGAGTAGCAGCCATGCACCGAGCTTGGTGCTAGGAGCTAGGGATACAAATATGAATAAGACTCCATCTCTGCCTTTAAGGGATTCACTGTCTAGATGGGGAGACAGACATATAGAAAAGCTATTGTCAGGTAGGGAGAGATTACATTCTATATATACAAAGGTGTGAAATAGCACAGACCCAGGGAACTTTGGGGGTCAGTTTTCAGAGGGTCTCGGTCAGGAGAAATGATCCATCCTCTCTGATGTGTATTAGCAAACCTGATCCCTTCCCATGGCCCATTCTCCAGCCCCACCCATCTGAATCTTCTTCCCTTTTCTCTACACAATATTTATTTCACTTCTCAGGGAGACTCAATACTAACTTGAAACTCAGTGAGCTCTAGGATGGCTGAAATGAATCTAGGAAGCCAAATGGTACAAGAAATACTCACGTTACATCCAGGCTGTTTGATGATAACATTCACTTCAGCAAATTTGCAAATATAGATGTCCTAGCAATTAAATCACTCCAGCAGATGAAAAGCTGGAGAAACCACAGGTCAAGTTTCCATATATAGATAAGTCGATTGCTTGCTGTCCAGTGGAGTGTGTACTTATTGTAAACACAAAGCAACAGGCTACCTAAGAAGCTTATTTTTGTGTTTTTAGCCATACTTTATACCTCTCAGTTCAGACTTAACAGTTCAGTACCCTTAGAAATAAACTATTTTATTTGTCTCCTCTGCAGCCCAGGGATCTCTTGAGCAGCTTGATTTCCTTTTGAGATAGGTGAACTTACCTATCTGCTGGCTTTCATGCCATTTTAGTCCTCTATCTATATCCCTTCCTCTCATTTCCCCCCATGTCTGTATTTTTCCTCTTTCCTCGCTGACCACCATCTCCTCTTTCTCTAGGCTTCTCACACGTGGATTGCCACTCACTGGCAATTCTTCTAGATCTCCACATTTGCAGCCATCTCCAGTCCCTGCTTACTTGTCTCCCTGAGTCAGGCCGGGTTCTTAGGAGCCGGCAGGAGACCATCCCTCCGCTAAGGTCTTCCCCTACATTTGGGAAATAGGAGGAAGAAGATGAGTGTAATTGTTTCCCTTAACGTCATATTTCTTAAGGACAGTGCTTATAAAAATATTGAAGTTATATTGACCTTGCCTAGGGTTTTGATGTATGGTTGTTCTCAGGATAAAGATTGGTTTGTTAAAAAAAGTGTTTGTGTGCATGTGCACTTTTCATTCAAAATGAAAGTGTATGTTGATGCACAAAATATGTGTTTCATACATTTATTATTTACAAATATGAGTCACAGGCATCTGAATCAAGCATTTAAGCCTATTGAGAATAGAGATAAGTGGTATTTAAATAGCACAAAGGAGGATGACTGCAACATCTGTCAGTATCCCTGTCGATCCTGTAGGTTAGTGACCGTCTCTTTTCCAAGATTTCATGGTAAAAAGAAAACTATTTAAAAATTTCTGCAATGTTTCTTGCCCATTCAATGTTCGTAAAAATCTTTATATGTTAGTGTCTAATGTTACTCAATTTTGTTTTTGGTGCAAAATATAACTTACTTCCCTTAACTTTCTGTATTTCACTGATGTGAAAACACTTTGTATTGTGTTTTTCAAATCTGGTTCACACCTAGAGCCAGGGATCCTTTTAAGGTTTGAACAGCATCTTATGTTATACTTTCATAATTTGTATAAAGTCTCTGTTTTCTCATCAGTAAAAGGGGGATCACAGTAGGGTTGTCACAGGTCACAGGGTTCTAATGAGTTTAAATGAAATTAATACATATAATGACAGCAACAACTCCCATTACTCAAATATTTTCCATGCACCAGGCACCACTTACCCCATTTACTCTTCCCCACAACTCTGTGTGGTAAGTACTATTGTCATCACCGCCCTGTTTTTTTGCTTTTATTTTTAACACATGAGGAAACTGAGAGCACTGAGTATTTGAGTAATGTTCCCAGGCTACAAGGTGGCAAATGGCAAAGCTGGGATTAAAACGCAGGCAGATGGATTTCAGAGGCTGCACTCTTATTCACTGTACTATACTAACTTTCAGATAAAATAGTACCTAAAAGAACTAGGCTGAAGATAGGTAGGAATTTTTATAAAAATTGAAAACGATAATGAAGAGCGTGTGAATATTTTTGTTACTGATGTTCAGTATAGTCTGGCTAAGACATCTCTAATACTTGATAGATGCTATTTCAGTAAATGTTTTAGGTCCTTGGCTTCCTCGTTTTCCTGAATGCTTTTAAACATGTGACTTCAGGTTAAAGGCACGTTAATGGAAAGAACATGAGGTTCTGAGTCAGAAAGGGTTGGACTCCTCACCAGCTGTGTGGTCTTGAGCAAGTTACCTGTCTGTCTGAACCCCTGTTTTCTTATCTGCAAGGATGGCAATAACGTCTGCTTCAGTTTCTATTGCAGCAGGCAGAAAGGATTAAATATTCAAACACAGAGAGAACAATCAGGAAACTAAGACTGTGAATACAGAATATGACACACTGACCAGGGCTGAGAGCAGTGCCTTAGCTGCCTCCCTGGCTCAGAATTTTATCAATTCTTAATGTGGTTGGAAATTAATATCAAGATCTCACTGAATTTCACAATTTTGTTGCTTAAATACTTATGTTTAAATTTTTCTATATAGAAAATTGTACGCTATTCTCATTCCATAACTCATGAAATAATTCTTAGTGTATCTTTTTGTTATTTTTATTAAGCCTGAACATAAAGAAGTTTTTAAAGATATGCTATACATATTTCTAATTTGTGATTTTAGTAAAAATTCTGGTGAGCAAATGATGTGAACAAACAATTCATGGAATAGAATATACAATTAGTTATCCAGGATAAGAGAAACAGCTAAGCCTCTCTAGAAATCAAAGAAATGCAAAACACAAAACATATATCATGTTTTACATATGAAAATATTCTATGCTGCTGAGGGTCATATTCATTTTTGAATATGGATAAATATTTATAAACTGGATAAAAACCTGTTGGACAGCATTTTGAAATATGTGACAAGAATCTTAAATATGTTCATATATTTTAAGATAATTTCAGTTTCTGGAATCTAGCTTCAAGAAATAACATGAAGTACAGAAAAATCTTTTAGTACAAAGTGTTCATTGTGGCATTAGTTATAAGAAGAAGAAGTTGGAAACAACCTAAATGCCCTACAAGCTGGGAATAGTTAAGGAAACAAGATGTTCTCCACATACAGTTGCTTAAAGTTATGCTTATAAGTAATTTTTAATGACATGGGAAATACATGGAATATAATTTAAGTGAAAAGCAGGATACATTTTATATGTATAATAGTATGATCACAACTAAGTAAAAAAAAGTCATATAGATATAAATATTTGGAAATAAATATACCAGAATGCTAATCATAGCTACTTGAGAGGTGGTGATTGTGGGTGATTTGTTTTCCGGCTTTTAACTTTTCTATATTTTCACTTTTTTTCACAACGAGTATATGTTATTTTACAATATTAAAATATGAGTAAGGATTTCGTTGCTAGGGTGGGCAGCAGTATCTAATCCAGGATGTTTCCGTGACAAGGCAGAGTCCTGTCTGATGTGATCCATATTACGCTGCTCCACAGGGTTTGTGTGGGATTTAAATATTCTACCACATGTAACTGGCTGGTGTAGATTACTATCTAGTAAGAAACTGTTTTAGAAAATTTAAATTTTACACTTTTACATAAGAGATGGGAAGGTGCATCATGAAAGGGTTTTTATTTACATTTCCAAAGCATTCACAAATTTCCCTAACTCGCTAGCTTTCCTATGCATCCTATAGCATGCAACTTCTCAGGAATATTTTCTTTTCCTGTGACATAGGATACATTTGTAGATACTGGCACCTTTATCAGATGCAGACCAAGAAAGAACAACAGACGTTAATTCAGTCAGTTGTTTTTTTTAAAAAAAGTTTTCACCTTTTATTGGGGGGTGATAAGTAGGGTCCTGGTTTATACCTGTTGTCCTGGCATAATTATTAATACACAGTGCCCTCTTTTTCTCTCCAAATTGCTCTGGTTTAGACAATAAGTTATATGGTCACCCTAGTAATATCAGATATGGGGGGGAGGGAAGAGTGGTACTGTCTGGATGCTGACTCTTGGAGTGGAGGGGTGTGTGGGAGAGGGACAGCTGGCTCTCGACAGCCAGCACACAGGAGGAGCCAGAAACCGTACTCGAAGGGACAGAAAGTAGCCCGTTGCCAATGAACACTGGCCCACGGGCCGTATTACTTAGTCTAATTAGTCGTATATCTATTACTTGATACTGATTGTGACAGCATTGGTTCTACCTGAAGGTGGAACAGAAAATCTATCTAGTTGATTTAAGATAGCAAAGACACGTGCCTTAGAATCTTTTTCCATCAGCCCACTTTGGTGCCTGGCATTTCTACCATTAGAGTTGTAATGAAATGTTATCAAAATAATTCAAATTTTCATCTGGAGAGAACAGCACAAAGGAGAGGGACGCAGCATGGTTCAGGGGCTGGAAGGATTCCCATACCATCTGCTCTTCCCAGCTGCATGACCCTGGGCAAACAATTCACTTTTCTGAGGTTTAGTCTAAAAAGAGGGAGACAAAACCTGCCCTGCCCTATCTCTGGAGGTAGTAGCTTGAACAAAATGGTCACTGTATGTGAAAATGCTCTGTTACTACAAAAGCACTCTGCAAATATCAGAGACCCTTAGTATTATGAACTTAGTAAATGAGGTAACACATTAGTTTGAGCTAATAGCACCACCTTGGAATGCAGTAAGCATATTGTGGGGAAAAAGACACAAATTGGGTAAATTCTGATGGGTGGTTACAAGGAGGAGAGAGAGAACTGGAGCAGGCTGGCTGATCATCTGAGCCATCTGGAGAGCTTTTTAGAAACAAAACAAAACAAAACAGCAACAGATTAGCGGACTCCATCTCAAGACCTTGAGATTCAGCTGACCAGACACACAGCCCCAAGTAAGTAGTTAGGGTTTTGGGGCGGGGAAGCTGCGAAGCATGGTGCAAAAGGGACCAGACGGGGCTAGAAAGAGAGTGATGGGGGGAGAAAACAACAGAACTCTGCTGCTTTAACAAGTTTTTTTCAGAGCTAGCCTTGCTAAGAAACTAAGGGCTAAAATGAATTTCTGAAATTTTTGGTTACTGTCCTTCCAACCCACTCCCCCCCAGTTCTAGAATATAAACGCCATGTGGGTGGGGATTTTTGTCCCTTTGCTTCACTGCTGAATCTCAAGCACTTAGAATATTTCCTGCCACATTGTACCAGGATAATAAAAATTGCATATATGAATATCATTTGCCTGTATCGACTGTTTTTCCCACTTGTGTCTGTAATTTAAAGTTGACTAAGTTTTGTTATTGCAGTTCTGGAGCTACTAAAGGGGAAGGTTGTCAGACCGGGTTTAGGACAAGGGCCTTGATCTAGGTCACGAAATGATAGCTCTCACTTGGGGTAACTGCTGCTTCCATCACCGACCTGAACTCTTTGTTTGTGACTCGTCTATTTCCGTTGTCTTAATATCTTATTTATACTCTTCTTTTCAAGTATTTACTATGATTACTGTACCAAAACCAGAATTCTTTTAAAAGTTGTTTTTAATTGGTTATATCTAGAAATAATATGGAAACAGGAGTCTGATCTTTTAATTTTCACTGCAGTTTGCTGCTATCCTTTAGACAGTGCAATATGATACGATTTAAATAATGCAGCTTGATGATTATTGTTAACTTTACTGAGAGCCTTAAGCTTTTTGGATGAGAAGTGATTTGGATTTTCTTGTGTGTACCTTACCTTCTCTGTTATTTTATAACCTCCCACTGGATGTATAATATGTAAATTACAGATTGAGGTGAATGGAGTTTGTCAGTTCAATTCAAGAAATGTTTGTTGACCTCCTACAATGTGTAGGTGCCATGTTAGGAGCTGAGGACATGAAGGTAAATAAGACAAATATAACCTTTCATGATACCCTGTATCTGATGGTAATATATATAGTATATTACATATTATTATGTATATAAAGTCAGACATACACACACGCACATACATATACATATAAAGAGTCACCACAGGATGGTTTGAAGGCAACTAATAGAATATCCAATTTAAAGTGTCTTAAACACTGAGCACATTTTTTATCTCACAAACCAAGAATTTTGGGGGTGGGAGTCTTCACTGTTGCTTAATACATGACCTTCATGATATCATGGCTCTGATCTGCTTTTCTGCACTTTTTTTGGCTTGTCCCTCATGCTCCCAAGGTGACAAGGGGAACAACTGGAAGGGTGAATACAAATAGAACTGTAGTCTGCCAGCAGGGAGGAAGTGTGTGTATTTGTGTGTGTCGGGGGTGGCTGTGTGTGAGTGTGTGAGTGGGGGAAGTGTGTGATCAACTGTCACACAGATTAAAAATTTTGAGAATATTATAGACTGATTTTGCCTGAGAAATACAATGATTTATTGCCTGCAAAGGAGTAAAGCAGGGGAGCATATGCTAGGCTTGTTAATATGGCATGGTCTTATGGTATTAACTTACTGTTTAGATAAATACATAAAGGTAATACATATTTATTAAAAAACGTAAGCAAAGGCGAACTACTGTTTAAGGTCTGAGGTGTATCCTTCTCATATTTCTATGCATTTACAAGCAAAGAGTTAGGTCTACGCATGTGTAATACATTCACTACAAATGTATATAGAGCCTCAATATCTAGTTTGCTCGTGGTTTTGGCTTGGGCCCTCTAGACTGGAGAAGCAGATGCAAGGATTAACATGTGGCCTCTTTACTTGGGAAATGCAAGCTGAAGATGGTGAGGGTGAGGAAACAGTGGAAGTGAGGTAAGAAAGAGGCAAAGCAGTGTGATGTGATGTGTCACTGCTCTGGCCACATTTCACAATAGGCCTGGTAAAGACATAGCAGGTGAGCAGCAGGTGTGTCTGGAAGGGCTGCAAGAAGAAATCACACTTCAGAGTGGTCCACTGCAGAGAGGAAGGGGAGGGAATTTTTCTGCTCAAATGCCTCCTGCCTTTCACTTCCGATTGGCCAAGTTTCACCTCATAGCAGAGTAACTCTCCATATTTTCAGCCCTTGACAGCCACCCAGGAAGCCAATTCCTATGCTTCACAGTGTGGCATTTCAAGTGATGACTTGATGTTGATAGGACTCAGTGTGTGGGAAGCAAGGGCTACGCAGGCCCAAAGTTCCAACTTGAATTCCAGCCATCTCAGGGAGCTCAGCAAAGGCAATGATTGTGGTCAGGGTGTAATAAGGGTGTTGAGGTTCCCTTCAGAAAAAAAGAGGCAGTAGAGGAAATCTGAGAAGGTGCACAAAGATTGCATCCAGTAACTTGCTTTGCAAAATGGAAATGTTGCAAAAATGGAAAATCTGTAAAAATGGAATCGTATACACATTGTTCTGATATTTGTTTTGTTAAAAAAAAATAGCCATTTTTCCCTGCCAGGATTTTGAGATGAAACTCATTCTTTTAAACAAATGCCTAAGATTCCAGAGAATGGATATGCCATAATTTATTTTGCCATTTCCTTATGAGGGACATTCAAGCTGTCCCCAGTTTCCCACATGATAGTAATTATCTTTAAGGAACATGTACAGTCTTTCTGCAGGACAAATCTAAAGTGTTAAAAATAATTTGAAAAGAAAGATCTTATTTAAAATCAGTCTCCACACTTGTCTGGATCTTTACTGATCTGATCCTTGCGGCTGCATTAATTATGTCCCATTGCGTTTTGCACAGGGTCTGGCAGTTCTGGGCTTATGCCCCTGACTGGGATCTGCTGGGTTTTCAAATGGAGGTCTACAACACTGATAAGGCATGCTACTCTACAGGTGACTCCTAGCCCTGAGTGGAGATTACTTTCCATTTTTGCATATGCACAAAGCCTCTCCATCTGAGTCAGTGAATAAATGTCTTGAATAAATACAGAAATGAAATTCTATGCATTCTGACTTTGCCCAGCCTGGGTTTCCCTACCTCTATTATTTAGGCAGATATAACTAGTCAGGCAATAGCCTAGGGGTGAGAACATGAGGAGGATACTGTGCATTCCCTAACATTGGGCTTGAAGTGTTCATTGATTAGAAAAACACCACCTCATGGGAAATTTTACATATCTCCTACATCAGAAAACACCTTGGGTTTTAGGTATGTTTTAGAGGAAAACTGTTTTACCTTATATGTATATTTTTTATCTTGTAAATGCTTTGACATCTTGACAGTTTTGAAGGTAATGACCCCTTATGGGAAGCAACAGGGACTCCATCTGCTTCTCCTCTTTTCTAGGACAGCTCGTCCTCTTCACTGTCCAGCACACTGCTACAGCCTCTGATCTCTCTGGTACCCTTCCCCCACTTTCCCTTAAATGGTTAACTATGGCATTTCTGAAATCTTCAATTTTCTTGACCTTAATAAACACATCACTTTAAGAGTCAGCTAACACCTTTAAACAGCAGATTTTATTGTGTTATAGAATATGAAATATTCTTTATTCTTGGGCCCTTTTGATTTCTTTCTCGGAGAAGCTTAATAATATAGACCTGCTGTAAAATAAAAATAAAAATCTGCCTGAAACTATGTAAAATACTGATCAGACAAAATAGGAAAGACAAAATTATTATTTTAAAATATTTATTATCTTTTTATTGATGTATAGTTGATTTAATATAATAGAATATTATATTCGTTTCTGATATACAGCATACTGATACAGTATTTTTATAAATTATACTGCTTTAAAGGTTATTACAAAATAATGGCTATAATTCCCTGTGCGGTACAATATATCCTTCTTGCTTATCTATTTTATACATAGTAGTTTGTTTCTCTTAATCCCATACCCCTACATGCTCCTCCCCGCCTTCCCTCTCCCCACGGGTAACCACTAGTTTTGTTTTCTATATCTGTGAGTCTGCTTCTGTTTTGCTATATACATTCGTTTGTATTATTTTTTAGATTACATGTATAAGCGATATCACTTTCTCTGTCTGACTTATTTCACTAAACATAATATTCTCTAGGTCCATCCACATTGCTGCAGATGGCAGAATTTCATTCTTTTTTATGGCTGAGTAATATTCCATTGTATATATGTAACACATCTTTATCCATTCATCCATTGATGGATACTTGAGTTGCTTCCGTATCTTGGCTATTGTAAATAGCACTTCTGTGAACACACGAGTGCTTGTATCTTTTCAAATTAGTGTTTTTATCTTTTTACAGATATATACTTAGGAGTAGAGTTGCTGGATCATATGGTAGTTCTATTTTTAGTTTTTTGAGGAACCTCCATCCTGTTTTCCAGAGTGGCTGCACCAATTTACATTCCTACCAACAGTGTACAAGGGTTCCCTTTTCTCCACATCCTTGCCAACATTTGTTATTTGTAGACTTTTTGATGATAGCCATTCTTACAGGTGTGAGGTGATATCTCATTGTTGTTTTAATTTGTATTTCTCTAACAATTAGTGATGTTGAGCATCTTTCCACGTGTCTGTTAGCCTCTGTATGTCTCCTTTGGAATATGTCTATTCAAGTCTTTTGCCCAATTTCTGATAGGGTTGGTTTTTTTATATTGAGTTGTATGAGCTGTTTCTATATTTTGGATATTAACCCCTTGATGGTCATAGAATGCAAATATTTTCTCCCATTCAGTAGGTTGTCTTTTCATCTTGTTGATGGTTTCCTTTGCTGCACAAAAGCTTTTAAGTTTAATTAGGTCCTATTTGTTTATTTTTGCTTTTATTTTTACTTTTATTTTTTTTTGCCTTAGGTAACAGATCCAAAAAAATATGGCTATCATTTATGTCAAAGAGTGTTCTTCTAGGAGTTTTATGGTTTGGGGTCTTACATTTGGGTCTTACATTTAGGTCTTTAATCCATTTCTAGTTTATTTTTGTATATTGTGTGACAAAATGTTCTAATCTCATTCTTTTACACGTAGTTGTCCAGCACCATCTATTGAAGAGACTGTCTTTTCTCCATTGTATATTCTTGCCCTCTTTGTTATATTAATTGACCTTAGTGAATGGGTTTATTTCTGGGCCCTCTATTTTGTTCCATTGATCTATGTGTCTGTTTTTGTGCCAGCACTAGGCTGTTAGGATTACTGTGGCTTTGTAGTATAGTCTGAAGTCAGGAAGGGTGATACCTCCAGCTTTGTTCTTTTTTTCTCAGGATTTCTATGGCAATTCAGGCTCTTTTGTGGTTCTATATAAACTTTAGGATTATTTGTTCTAGTTCTGTGAACAATATCATGGGTATTTTGATAGGGATTGCATTAAATCTATAAATTTCTTTGGGTAGTATGGCCATTTTAATATTAATTCTTCAAATCCAAGAGCGTGGGGTGTCTTTCCATTTCTTTGTATCCTCTTCAATTTTGTACATCAGGTTTTATAGTTTTCAGAGTATAGGTCTTACACCTCCTTGGTTAAGTTTATTCCTAGGTATTTTATTCTTTTTGATGTGATTTTAAATGGGAATTTTTTTGCTTTCTCTTTCTGATAATTTCTTGTGTATACAAAAACAATAGATTTCTGTATACTAATATTGTATCCTGCAACTTTAATGAATTAATTTATTACTTCTAATAGTTATTTGGTGGAGACTTTAGGGGTTTCTATGTGTAGTATCATGTTATCTGCAAATAGTGACAGTTTTACTTCTTCCCTTCCAATTTGGATACCTTTTATTTCTTTCTCTTGTCAGATTGCTATGGCTAGGACTTCCAATGCTATGTTAAATAGAAGTGGTGAGATTGGGCATCCTTGTCTTCTTCCTGAATTTAGAGGAAGACTGTCAACTTTTCACTGCTGACTATGAGGTAAGCTGTGGGTTTGTTGTAAGCGGCCTTTGTTATGTTGAGATATGTTCCCTCTATACCAATTTTGATGAGAGTTTTTATAATTAATCAGTGTTGAATTTTGTCAAATGCTTCTTCTGTATCTATTGAGATGATCATGTGATTTTTATACTTCCTTTAGTTAATGTTGTGTATCACATTGATTGATTTGCGAATATTGAACCACCCTGGCATCCCTGGAATAATTCATGGTGTATGATCCTTTTTATATATTGTTGGATTTGATTTGCCAATATTTTGTTGAGGATTTTTGCATCTATATTCATAGAAGATATTGGTCTGTAATTTTCTTTTATTGTAGTGTCTTTGTCTGGCTTTGGTATCAGGGTAATAGTACTCTTGTAGAATGAATTTTGGAGTTCCATCCTCTTCAATTTTTTGGGATAGTTTGAGAAAGATATGTATTAGCTCTTTTTTATATGCTTGGTAGAATTCCCCTGTGAAACTGTCCAGTCCTGAAATTTTGTTTGCTAGGAGTTTTTTTTTTTTTTAATTACAAATTCAATTTCACTACTAGTGATTGGTCTGTTCAAATTGTCTGTTTCTTCTTGATTCAGTCATGGCACTTTGTATGTTTCTAGAAATTTGTCCATTTCTTCTAAGTTGCCCAACTTGTTAACTGTACATAGTATTCTCTTGTGATTTTTTTCTTTGTGTACAGACCTTATTTGTTAAAATACCATTAGATTATGCCTCAGGACAAGAGAAAAGACCACCCTCTGCAGAAACTTAGGAATTATGTACAGAATTTTACAGGACAGAGGACAACACTTTAGCTGAAGCCTGTCTGCTGACCAGAGAAGGGTGTTCTGAGTGGACTCAGCAAAGAAAAGTAAATCAGGTAGGGAAGGTAAGGTGCCCATCTGAATCAAATTTCAGCTGCCATCAGGGCAAGTCTTGTGATGGTCACAGATTGGAGGCTTCGTTTTTGGAAGGTTTGAGTACAGCACAAGAGTTCCATGTGTCTTTATGGATACACCCCAGGCTGAGGTCAATGTCACTCAAATTCCTGGCCAGCCAAACTCTGGCAGCAAAGAGTCCCAAATTGAGGATCAAGTTCCTCCGAAAGCCATTCCTATTGGTAGCGAAGTGGTAGACGCCCTGAAGCCGATCTCCCACATTGTCTGGAATTTCGGGAGCTTCATTTGCCGAGCCTTGCAGCGGTCACGCCGACCCCACTGGAAGCCATAGTAGCACCTCCGCTCTCTTATGATTTTTTGTATCTCTGTGTTATTGGTTGTTACTTCTCCTCTTTCATTTCTTGTTCTGTTTATGCAGGTCCTCCCTCTTTTCTTCTTTGTAAGCCTGGCTAAAGGTTTATCAATTTTGTTTATCTTTTTAAAAAAACAGCTCTTGGTTTCATGGATCTTTTCTATTGTATTTTCGTCTCTATTTTATTTATTTCCTCTCTAATGTTTATGATTTCCTTCCATCTGCAGACTTTGGGCTTTGTTAATTCTTCTTTTTCTAATTCCTTTAGGTGGTAGTTTAAGTTGTTTATTTGAGATTTTTCTTGTTTCTTGAGGAAGGCTTGTATTGCCATAAACTTCCCTCTTAGAACTGCTTTTACTGCATTCCACAGATTTTGGAAAGTTGTGTTTCCATTTTCATTCGTCTCAAGGTATTTTTCGATTTCCTCTTTGCTTTTTCATTGACCCACTGGGTTTTAGTCGCGTGTTGTTTAGTTTCCACGTTTGTGCTTTTCCCGTTTTTCTTTCTGCAATTGATTTAGTTTTATACTGTTGTGAAAAAATGCCTTATATAATTTCTATCCTTTTAAATTTGTTGTGACTTGTTTTGTGACCTAGTATGTGATGCTCATGGAGAATGTTCTCATGGAGAATGTTCCAGGTGTACCTGAAAGGAATGTGTATTCTGCTGGTTTTGGATGTAATGTCCTGTAGATATCTACTAAGTTTAACTGGTCTATTTTGTCATTTAATATAATACCACTGTTGCCTTATTGAATTTCTGCCTGGATGATATATCCATTGTTGTAAGTGGGGTGTTAAAGTCCTCTCCTATTATTGTCAGCTTCTCCCTTTATGTCTGTTAATATTTGCTTTATATATTTAGATGCTCCTGTATTTGGTGCATATATGTTAATGAGTGTAATATCCTCTTCTTTTATTGATGGCTTTATCATCATGTAATGCCCTTCTTTGTCTTTTGGTATAGTCTTTGTTTTAAAGTCTATTTTGTCTGATATGAGTATTGCTACCTCCGCTTTCTTTTTTCCATTTGTGTGAAATATCTTTTCCCATCCTTTCACTTTCAGTCTGTGTGTGTCTTTAAGTCTGAAGTGAGTATCTTGTAGGCAGCATACAGATGGGTCTCTTTTTTATCCAATCAGCCATCCTATGTCTTTTGATTGGACCAATTAGTCCATTAACATTTAAAGTAATTATTGATAGTTATGTACTAATTGCCATTTTATTACTTGTTTTCTGGTTGTTTTTGTAGTTCTTCTCTGTTATTTCTTCCTTTTGTTTCTCCCCTTGTGAATTGATGATTTTCTTTTGCAATATGCTTGAGTAACTTCCTTTTTGTTTTTTGTGTATCTGTGTAGGTTCTCACCAGATGTCCTCTTTATTTCTTTGGAATAGTGATGTTCATATTTTATGGATAATGAGGAACTCATATGAGTGTGGCCTGAATTCTCTCCTGATAATATTCAAAATTACCGAGTTTTTAGGATAATATAAAAAGAGTCCTTCAAAATTATTTAGTCACTATTAATAAAAATGCACATGTAGCCTACTAAAACTAGGGATGACTCACAACTTTTGGCTAGGCCTTACTCAAAGCCTCATAATCACAATATGATGGAAATTTCAAGACCCCCAAGAGACAGACTAATTAAGAGTTTGTATTGTTCATTTACTCTTTATAAAGTATTATGGTAAGCAATACTCAGATATTTCTTACACTGCTCCCACATCATTGCCTCAAGGTCAGATTCTATAATTATCTGAGTCATCTGGGCCTTGAGCTGGCATTGCTGGCTCGAGCAATTGGTGACAGATGCCCATTCCTTGCAGCCAAAAGTGTCTGCCTGTCTGGCAACATTTATCTCACATGGGAATGATGTCAGAGTATTTCTGGTCCTGAAAGATATTTACCAAAAGCAAAAACTCGTTGATTAATTTTGATTATGTTAGTGACAATACTGTTATGTATGCAGCTGAACAATTCCTCAGATGTCTGGACTGTATTCAAAAAGTATATCCTGAATTTCTACTCCAAATTTATGTTACTGATAGTTGCTATCGGCCTGGATTTCAGCAGTTTCATGAAAGGAAGCTATGTGGACAGAAATTTAGGACAATTTTGTGATTCATATGCCACTTTTCAAATTCTAATTGTGCCTTTTTTTATAACACAGTTTCCTTTTGGGTCTGTGAAATTAAATTCCTTTTATAACCAAGCTGCACAGATAGGAGAGATGCTTGGTAATCCAAACACATCTTGAGGTTTGCACATCAAAAGCAGCTGCAGAAACTTAAAGTATGGTTCATATTCATCAAAATATGTGTATTCTGAAATTTGGACTTTATTTCTACCAAAATAGTACAGCAATTCCTCAAATCTATAATTCCATTAAGCTCAGAGAAGTTGCCATGAGCTCAACTTACATGGCTGGTTTGAGCCAGAGATCTTCACTTCCTGAAACAAAAGCCATTCCTTTCCCCTGTGGTTTCAAGCTCAGTACATTCAGATGTTTCATCAGACCAGAAAGAAAGCAAAATCTCTTGGGTCCCTGCATGTTGAGCAAGTTGGGCCTCTGAGAGCCCTTTCATTCACCAAAGTCCTTGACCTCAAAACAACTCTTTAACAAGTTCCCATAACCTAGCCTTCTGATTTCATTAAAATAAACTCCAACTGTACACACTGCTTTGTCTTTGTCCAGTCTGGTGATGGTTAAGAACACAGGCACAAAACATATTGACAACCATGGTAACTTCCTTTTTTGCACCAGGAAAAGAATGTTTCTTGTACAGCTCAAGTCACAAATTTGCCTGATGAATGATGCAAGGAGCATCAGACTTCTCCTTTGTCTTGAATTAGTATCAAAGCATCCCTACCCCCTCTTTCATTTACAGGTACCCCACCTATAAAAGACATCCATGTTTATACCAGACTTCTCAAATTCCTTAGTGGCAGAGACAGCCCTTGAAAAGGTCTGTGTTCTAGCTAATCAGGGTCAGTTAGGTCACCTACTTTATAGCATTCCAGTCCATACATTTGGCACGTGGACTGTACATTTTAAATTTAAAATAAAATAAATATTTTTACATTGTTGTTTAAGTGTGTGTGTGTGTGTGTGTGTGTGTGTGAGACAGTGGTTTTCAAACTTTTTTTTGTTTAATACATCTGGAAGTTCAATATGTAAAGGAGATAAAAGAGAAGCCAGTTGTACTAAAAGGGGGCTGAGACAGGCCTGTTTGAAGCCCATTTTGATGCATAGTCAATTTTTGTGACTAGTCCCTGGGTAAAAGAAGAGAAGATATATTATTATTTGCATATATATATATATTTATACCTTTATATAAATGTATATACATACATACATATATATGTATGTATATAACCTACCATATTAATTATGTTACTTAAGTCTTCTCTATCCTTACTTATTTTGTTATTTTTTATGATGTGATTAGTCATGGTTTCTGTGGATTTCTTCTTGAATTTCCTGTAATTCTTGCTTTATGAATTTGAATGCTATGTTATTTGGTGCATGGATGTTCCTACGTGTGACATCTTAATTTTTCAGCTCACACTTTATTGTTATAAACAAATAATCTTTGTCTTTGTCTCATTTATTGCTTTTTCCCTGAATTAAGCTTTGTTTGAGATATAATTTTGATCTTGGCTTCATTTGCTTGGTATCCCTTTGTCTATTTTATTTTTGTTTTAAATCACTTTGTTTTTATTATCTTATGTATCTAGCACATAGTTGGGGCTTGGTTTGATATTCCATCTGGGAAAATTTTTCAATTAATTGGTGAATTTAATCTTTTTATAGTTATTGAAATAAAAATTATGTTTTATTTTAGTCTACTTGTCATTTTTTGTTATGATTTTGTTTTATATAATTCATTTAATTTTTTGTCAGTATACAGCCTGTATATTCTCTGAATATGCATGTTTTTTGAACTTGAAAGGCATGTATTTTTGCTCTAGTGGATAGCTTAATAACTTTATAACTATTTTTAGATATTATTCAAAGCAGAGAGCAGTATATTTCCTGTTCTTCCCCTCCCCATTCACTAACTATACATTTTTTTGTAATGTTTACCTTATTTCTTTTCTCTTTCATCTTCTGTTGTTTGTTTCATTGCTATATTGTCAGGATTTTAAAAAATTTACTCTCTGTTCTCTGACCATAATTCTCACATTTGCTTTAGACTTAATTCTGCAGATAAGTGGATTTGAGGATCACTGCCAGCTTTTAAAATTTTTTTCTAAGTTCATGGTTGGCTAAATTTCATCCTCTACTAATGTCCTATAGAAGGGCACATGAAAACCATATTGCTTGCATTTTCAAAAATGTTGTCTATTACATTTATACTTGAACAAGTTTCTCTGGTATCAAATTCTTGGATATAAAATCCTTTGGTTCAGATTTTGATTTTTTTCCCCCCTTATAGAGATCTTGATCATTTTTAACTAGCTATCCAAAAGATTTTCATTAGCTTTGAAATCCATTAACTTTACTAGATTATGTCTAGTTTGGCTATTCTGTGCCATTTTTTTCTTTGGGATACTATATGCCCCTTCTATCTATAGATTTAGGTCCTCTTATGTTTCTGGAAAGTCACTCAAAATATTTATGTAAGCTTTTTTTTTCTGTCTCAATATCTAGATTATTTTCTTGGTTTTCTTTCTTAGTTATGCATATATTGACTTTCTTTTGTCTCTCTAACATTTACATAATTTTCTTTCTAATCCTTTAAAACTGTTTATTTCCATTTCATTTTACTTGCTTTTCTCAATATGGTATTCCATGACTCTAAAAATATTTTATTTTGTTTTTGTTGTTTTCCTTAATAAGTGTTTATTTTCCTTTGTGCTATTTCTAAGTCTGCCTTCATTTTTGAGATAGTTTTTGTTTCCTCCCACTTCTTTCAATTCATATTTGAATTCCTTTTGTGGTTTTGCTTTATTTTAAAAAATTTCAAGTGAAGAGAGTTAGGAAAGTTGAGTTAATCATAATTGTCAGTGCTTGCTACATTAACAGTTGACTCATGCAAGTTCAGTCTTATTTATTTCTTCCTTTTTATTCATATTCCTGTACCCCCATAGGCAATCTTTCGCATATGTTAAATGTGCATCTTTCAATATGTTTTTGTTATATGTGTATTGTTTTTATGTATATACTTTTTTAATGAACATACATGGTAATGATCATATATCTTTATTTTTCACTTAGCATTATGTTTTTAAGATCCATCCATGTTGCTTTGTGGCCCTCTAATCAGTTGCTTCTAATGTGGCATAAAACTCCATGATGTGCATTTACTACTTTTTACTTATTCACTCTCCTGGTGATAGTTACCAGAGTGCTTCCAACTCCCCGCCACCACAAATAACCCTGCTGTCTTAACCCATTCAGGTTGCTATAACAAAATACCATAGAATGGGTAGCTCATAAACAGCAGAAATTCATTTCAAAGATCCTCTTCCAAGTTGCACCCTTAACTTTTAAAATTTATGGCTGTACGTTTGGTTAAAATTTTCTTTTGCTTAATGGCAACATTTTTTAATGAGAATTTTAATTTGCCATTTTTTTCCTATTCTCTTCTTTTTTTCTTACGGTATCTTTGTATGCTGGTTCCTTTTTGATTGACTACTCATCTTTGAAAGAAAAGTTTTTCAAAATATGCAACTTACCAAAGGTTTATGCTGAGGAGGGGCCTCCCCAAACATGTTCCAGCCCAATAGGAATTCTCCTCATGACACAAAGTTTATGTGGATGAGTTCCTTCAGCTTCTACTTCTAAGAGAAACTGGTGGTTGCAGGGCTGCTCACATTGCAGAGTCCATCTTGCCTCAGCAACAGAATGCTTCCTGCATATATGGCATGTCTGAATGATTCCTCTTCCAACTGTGCCTTACCTCCTTCTCTTTCATAATAAATCAAATTGAGAGGAGGCATTGCTGCCAATACACATACTTGATTCCCTTGTTTCAGATGAAGGATTTTTGGTTTTGCCCCTAAGTTAAGTCAGTTGTTGAAGTGTATTTTGTTGATGTTTTCTGAGATCTGTAGCCATCGACATTTTTTATCAGTCTTCCTGTCCTTCACTGTACCTCTGCACATATTGTAGTTTAGGGTTTCAGGTGTCTCCTGTTTTCAGTGAAAATGGATTTTGCATTTTTGTGTGTCATTATCTTTGCTACTGGGTAAGTTCTGAGAGTAGAAGGACTTGTAGAAGATGCTGTATTTACTCCACCATTTTAATTCTGGATGTTTCTCCATAATACATTTTAAAAGTCACTGTTTTATGTATATATTATGTTATCTCACTGTTGATTCTTAATGTTTAGCATTATAAGAATTGCTTCCAATGTTTGTTAAAAATTTCAGTAATTAGGCCCAGTCCTCAAAGATTCTGATTCATAGGGCCTGGGCTAAACAAACACCTCAGGTGATTCTGATGCTGGTGGCTCACCAACCGCATCTTGTAGGCGGCCGCTCAATAGTATTAACTGACTGAATTACAAGGGCATTTGTGTGAGAACGCTTGGTATATGTAGTAGAAAAGATATTGTTTTTATAAATAAGACTGGCTGAGATAACATATGTAGTGCTAGAGAAGTACTGAGGCAGGGATGTTTTCTTCAGAGAATGGAGAAACATTTTTTTTCCTACCTCAGAAATATTATGTGATCCATTCAGTTAAGTGGTATTTAGCACACTAATTATATGCAATAAATATTGATGAATGGCAACATCAAAATAAGGCATAGTTTAATAGGTAGAAAGTCTCAGACTCCCCAAAAGTGACCCAAGAAATACAAGTTATCTATAGTTTATGTGACCAATCAGGCAAGTACTCCCTTAGGGTCAACTTAACCATATGGTGGATTATCTGTTAATTTGTGGACGTGTTAGATACAGTGCATGTAACTTCACCCCTCTTCCTCCCCCCACAGTATTCTTGGTGGCAGACTGCTAGTTCTCCATTTTTCCTGGGCAGATGACTTTCAATGTAAAGACTACATTTCCCAGCCTTCCTTATAGCCATGTTTGGCCATGTGACCAAGTTCTCATGAGCTAATGAGTCCTCCTTTATTTTTCTTCATAGCGTGCCTCATTACCTATCATGTTATTATATATCTATTCCTGTATTGACTGTCTGCTGCACTAGAATGTGAGAGCCATAAAGGCCAGGACATTGTCTTATTCTCTGTCATATTCCCAGCATCTAAATCAGCATTTGGCATGTAAGGGACACTCAGTAAATAAGGGAATGAATGCATAAAAGAATTACTGCAAAGATATAAGGATTATTAGATATTACGGGACATGTGGCTTCCCAGTATTCCTATAATGAGGATGCCTAATAGGCCTCATAAAGGATAGTTTATTCTGCTTTGGGTTACCAGTTGAGCTTGAATAATCACTCTCCCTGAGTACACTTATTTTCAAATTCATATTTTCAAAGAGAAGGGAATTGACTGGGTTTATCTCATTCAACAGAATGAAGGATCCCAGATGTGGATCCCTGTTGTTGAAGGTTGACCTTCCTCATATCCATTCTAAACACACAGGGTTGCTTTTGGCTCAGGTAACTATACAGGTCCAGTTATAAATGGTCAACACAGCATGGTTGGTTTCTCTTAATTGTATACTGGCATGAGTCTCGGCAGAAAGACCATCTATCCTCACAAGAATGTGGTGAATATTGCTGGCACTCCCAGGCTTTCAAATGTTGCTTCATGGGAAGTTGTTTGTGCTGTATTACATGTGTTTCACGTGTATTTGAAAGCATTTTTTAGATGTCCTGTTCTGAAGTGTCAGAATGATACAATGAAAATATACAGACTAGTATTCCAAAGACCTGGGTTCAAGACCAGCACATATTAGCTCTGTGACTTTGAATAAATCACCTCATCTTTCTGAGTCTCAGTTTCCTCATTTGTGAAAACAGGTGATGAGGTGAGATGACTTAAAGGTCTCCTCCAGCTCCAATATTTTATGACTCTGTAAGTACTTTTAGAGATTTCACAGCATAATTGTGAACATTCCCAACTATATCAAACATCCTCTCTTTGAATGTACATTTGATTTTTTGGAACAGATAAAATTTATCAGAACCAAGTGTTTTAATACTATATAAGACAAATGTAGATGGTAATGATTTTAAGGCTTGGAATTATCATGCTTGCCTTTATTTCCTGTATATTCATTTGCAAGTGGCAGAAAACGCAACACAAATTGGCTTAAGCTAAGAGATAATTACTGGCTCATATAACTAAAAAGTTCAGCGTCTCCAGCTTCAGTCACAGCTTGATCCAGGAGGTGAAATAATGTCATAAGGACCCACACTTGGTTTTCTTATCTCTCAGTTCTGCCTTCTCCTTGTTAGTTCCATTCTCAGGCATGTTCTCCATTGGGTGGCAAGATCACTGCCAGCAGCCTCAGGCTTACATTTAATCTTCTCAGAGAGATTCACTTTTCCCAACAATTTCCCATAAGTCCCAGAATTGATTTTTATCAGCCGTGCTTGAGTCATTTGCTTATCATGAACTAATCACAGAGACCAGGAGGATTCTCTGACTGGTTAAGCCTGGGTCACATGCTCACCCCTGAAGTGGCGGGAATTCAGTTCTACTTGAGTCACATGTACTGAACATGGTAGGAGGGTACTTCCCCAAATAAAATCACTGTGCTGATCTCAAAAAGGTAGAATGATGCTGAACATTAGAGAAGGAGGGTGCGGGGAGAGAAAGAGGGGAAGACATCTACTCAGTTGTTGCATTTGACAAATTCATCCTTTGAAATGTTTCCCCTTTCCTGGTTTTTTTTTTGCAGTATAGGCACTCACTATCTCGTAGTAGCTTCCTACTAATTTCCTTGCCTTGAGTCATCCCCCGCCTGCCCCTGCCCCCGCCATCCCAAGTACATTCTAGGCATTGCCACCATGTTATTCTTCCTAAAGCACTGGTTCGATCATTTCACTCTCCAGCTCAAAATCTTTCAGGAACTCTCTTCTGACTACTGTACCGGATTCCATATTCTTCAGTCTGGCATTTAAATCTTCCACAATCTGGCTCCCACATGTTTCCAGGCTTATCTATCTACCTATGCTTGTCCCAGGTGCACTGTTCACCATCCTGTTTTCCTTACAATGCCTTTGCTCTATTTGTACGTTCTACCCTATCACCATTTCTCCCATCCTAAGTCTGATATCAGATGATGAGCCAGATACTGCAGGTTGTTTCCAATATCTGTTCTCCCCTTTTTCTTTAGTATTAGAACCATTGATTTCTAGCTGGACACGTGGCCACTCAATAGAGACTATATGTTTCAACATCACTTATAGTTAAGTGTTGACCAATGTGGTGTAAGTGCAGTGATGTATACAACTTCTGCAAGTGTTTCTAAATAGAGGGATGTTCTCTTCTGCCCCTATCACCTTTCTGCTGCCTGGAATAAGGATGTGATGGCTGGAGCTTGAGCAGCCTGCTTGATGGTAGAAGCTGCATCTTCAGGATGGTGAGGCCACAAGTTAGAAGGAGCCTGTGTCCATGATGATCAGAGAGCCACCATATCAACCCTACACTGCCTACACATACATGAGAGGGATACACTTTAAGTTAGTGTTATTTTGAGTTTTTAACTGCAACAGAAACCAATCTTTCCATTAAAATATGTTACTTAGGAAAATTTTCTGGTGGCCAATAACAGGAATCCATTCAAAGAAGAATGGGGGAATTATTTTAAGGATATAGGATTGTTTTCAGAACCCATGGGCAGGGATGAAAGAAGACTCAGGAATAGACCTGAACCTGGGACTGAAACATTGTGGGGAAGCTAGGAGGTCTTCTCATTGTGTCTCATCTCTCCTTCTCTTTCCTCTTACTGCAGATTATTTATGTACCTGGTGTAGAGAAGCAGTAAATAAATATTTGTTTAACGGATGGCAATTTGTGTGTCTGTGAAATAAACTGGATCCAAAGCCAAGTCTCAAAACATTTCCTTATAAATATGTAGCTTGTTAAAGTGACTCATTTGTAGGGGATCATACATTTTAGAGTCTTAAGCCCTTCTGTCAGCCCTTTCTCTCAGCCCTCTGATTTTTTCAGTTGCCTATTCTGACATCAGAAAAAGGGCATGAAATGCAGAGTTGTGCACAACTGATCTCATGAAAGATACATTAAAGACAACTCTGCTTTGTACAGGAGTTGCAAAAGCAAATTTTTATGTGACACAAGCACTGGCCCACAAGTAAGCATTTTGCTAGACAAGGAAATGAGAGGTTTTTTTTGGTACATTTTTTTCCCTAACCAGCTTTTTTGTTTGTTTGTTTGTTTCATTTTGCATTGTTATTATTTACTGTCTAGGTTCTTGCTTTTACCTAGTTTTTGCCCTTGAGGGCTTCTTATGTTCTTGTCAGCTTATTGATACGTTTCATAAGATGTTTTATATATTTAATCTAGCATTTGGTGGGAGAATCAGCCAATCTCTCGTCTGCCATACAGCTGGACACGAAGCCCAGTGTGTTTTTTAAAAGCATTTTTTAAAAAGTTCATTTGTTTGTAGATACTGCCCTGAGTTCTGAAGACCAGGGCCCTAACTCTGGTGGTCCAAGCTCCCGATCTGTAAAGATGAACTACCTTTACACCTACATCAAATTGCTTTTTATAAAAGGCTTATGAGATAATTAATCTGAAGTCAGTTTGAAACCAGAAAGTACCATGTAAACATACAACACTTCCTGAACTTTGGAAATAAAACAGAGGCAAATGAGCAATAAACGTTGTAAGTAAGGATAGCAACCTTAGAATGATTTGTTCAATTTAAAATTTTTAGATATTTGCAGTCCTTTGTTTTCTGGCCCTTGATATGGATGGGAAAGTCGGAAGGTTAAAAAAATATTACTTTATTTAACATTAATTATATAACATATTTTAGTGAAAGAAAAAGAAGGCGAACCTGAGCACACTATAAAATCCATCATCATGTTTTTAAAGTTTGTGAGGAGCCTGTCACTTTAGTATATGGCTGAGCAATCTAACTTAGGATGCTTACAATGCTTTATGTATTTTGCAAGCTGAGATTCTGAGTGTATAACATTCTGTAATGCATCTTGGTCTCTGTGCTGCAAGGACACTAAAGTCCTACTACAGGTAACTACTCAGATAGCTCTTCTCATTCTCAAACTGTGCTAGCAGGTGAAACACCTCTAAGTCCATTCCAAAGAGCCTTGTGGATGACAGGTGGGCCAACATGGGACTCAGGCCCATGGCTACTGCTCACTATTTCCTGTAGATGCATGATATCTTAGGTCCTGTGTAGAACACAGCATAGGGCCTGTCCTCTAAACATTTATATACCAAGACAGTGTATCTACATGTACATCATTAACTCATTCTGCATTTTCTGAGCCAGTCCTCCTACATGTCAGGCTTTGTTCCTGTTCTCAAAAAGTTCATAAGGAAATAGACAAAACTACAATTACCGTTCTATGTGATAAGTGCTAGAAAGAGATAAAGTGCTATAAAAGTACAGTAAAGGGCACCTAGCCCACACTGGGGTGGGATAAGGCTGGGTGGCAAGGAACAGGGAAGGGTTCACAATGGAATTGATGCCTGGGCAGAATAATGAAGGATAAGCAAGAATTAGCTAGGTAAGGAAAAGATGGAGAGTCAGGGCATAACAAGAAAAAGGAGCAGCATATGTAAAGACAGCATGTACGAAGGAGTATGGCAAGACTGGAGAAACCAAGTAGTTTGCTGTATGATGAGTTTATTTATTTCATTTAGTTGTTATTGACACATTTGTTTTCTTCACTATGTTTGAGTGCTTGGATGATGGAGATTGTGTGTAATGGTTTCTCTGTTCCTATGTCTAGCAGTAGGCACGTAGATCGAGCATAAAAAATGTTTGATGAATGAACGATATGGTGTAAGGGAGAATAGTTAGAAGTCCATTAATGAGTAGGGTCATGTCTAGTCCCAGTGAATAACAGATGGGGTAGATTTAAGAATTATTTGCAAAATAGGATGGATAGGACTTGATATATTGGAGATGGAGTATAAAAGAGTAAATAATGATTTTCTAGGTTTCTGTTTTTATTATAGGTGGATGATAATAATGATGTTATTAATAATAGCTAATATTCATTAGGCACTTTGTGTCATGAAGTACACTGAGTATTTCACATATATTAAGCCATTTAATTTCTTAACGACTTAGTTACGTAGGTAGTCTTATTATCCCCGTTTACTGGGGCTATTAGAGATCAACTAGCCCAAGGTCACTGACACAGCTAGTAGGTGCCAAGCTCAAACCCAGGAATTCTGATTCCTATAGCCATCCACACAACCTACTCTTCTTTACTGCCTCTAATAAATGTGATCAATATACAGAGCGGGGGTCCTACTCAATACATATATCACACAAATTGCATGTAACTCTTTTACTAAACATAGAGACACATACTATGATGTGACTGCCTCTTTTGGATCAGATTTTCGGAAGCCTGGTTTGCATTTTCACGTTTCCTCTCTGGAGGACCTAAAGTGGGGTGGAAGTTATCAAAGAGTTGACACAAAAGATGAGAGAAGGCAGGTGCAGAAACGACATTTTCGAATGCTCTAGCAGCTGCTAGAATGCTGGAATCTAGGTTCTATCAGACTCCCCCTCTTCCCATCCATCCCCCCAGAGACAACAGACACGCACGAGCGCACCCACACCCACACACAGACACACACGTTGTAAGGTACATATGCACGCCGTGTGTCAGGTTGGTTCTAGCTGTTCTCAACTCACATCGAAGGTTCATTTTCCGACTCCTGGAAAGCCCAACGCACTTGAAGTGAACCCGAGACCGCCTGTCGAGCCCAGGGCAACAAGGCTTAGCGCCAGCTCGCCCTGTTCCCAAGGAAACCGCCCGCTGAGGCACCTGGGGCCCGCGCCGGGCACGTGCGAAAGCCCCGGCTGTCGCCAGGGGGCGCGGGAGCGCGTCGGCCCCACCGGCCCCACGCCCGCCCCGCCCCCATCCCCGCCTTCCCTTCCCGGGGCCGGACCGCTCCCGGCTCCCAGCTCCGCTGCCGGCGCAGGCGCAGTCCCGCGCTCCCTCGGCGGCTGCCCCCCGGTAGTGCACCCGCCGCGGCTGAGTGTAGCGGCGTCGGCCCGCCGTTCTCCTCCGCCTGTGACTCCTTCGGCGCGCGTTGTGTGCGGTTCTGCGCGCGCCCCTGAGCGCCGGCCGCGGCCGCGGTGGGTTGGTCAGGTGAGTGCATCCGCGGGAGGGAGAGGCCCGGGGAGCGGAGCACCGCCCCCCTCGGTGCCCGCGCGCCCGCCGCCCGCGAGTCGGCCTGGAGGGGCGGCCGCGGCAGGTGCAGGTGAGGGCGCGGCGCGCGGGGACCCGGCCGACCGTCCTGGCCCAGCGAGCGCGCTCCCCCGCCTGGGCTCGCGGGCTCCGGGACCGCGGCGGCGGCGGCGGCGGCAGGGGTTCGGCGCTTCGGGGCATCTGGGCGCCCCCTGGGGCCGCTGGTGGGCGTCGGGCGGCGGCGGCTCCTCCCCTGTCCTCCGGGCCCCGGCGCGTTACTCATTAACTGCGCGGTTCCGAGCGCTGAGGCTGGGAGCCCGGCGCCCGGTTACCTGTCGGCTGGGCGCGCGCGGCCGGGAGCTGGGGGCCCGGGGTTGCGGAGGGGGCTGTAAGGAGAGTTCGCGAACAAGTCTGGAGGCCGGCGCTGGACGGGGCGAAGCAGTAGGCGTGGACCGGAGACGGCGAGCGGGGCACCGAGTCGAGGCGTAGAGGTCACCCTCGGGAGGTTTCGGCGAAACCTGGTGGGCAAGAGCCGGCGCCCGGGATCGCGCCTTAGGAGGCAGCTCAGTTCAGCCTGACTTTTGTTACGGGGAGTTGAGGCGAGCTGCACAGACGTAATTGTAATTACACAGCCCTTCCAGCGTGGATAACTCGCTCCGACCGCCCGGGGAAAAGAGAGCTTAATGGACTCTGGAAGTGATGGTGGTAGGTGGAATCTGCAGCACGTGAAGAGTTGTCAGTTGTTATGGGATTTAAAAAAGAAAAAAAATCTGTAATGGCTAAAGGGTAAGGTCTTGAAAATTAAGAGCGCTCAGTTAATACTGATTCCGAAGAGGCATTTCGTGGAAATGTAGCATATTCCGAGGATACCTGTTTCCTACTCTTCTGTTTCCCCCTCCAACTTATCCCTTGCAGGGTAGGGAAACAGCCATGTAATCTTTTGCCGTGGAGTGATTACATAATTGGAGGAGAGGCCGATAAGAGGATTAAAAACAAAACCGTTCTATTGTAAATCTGTTGAAAGACCTGGTTTCTGTTCATTATCCTCATTCGTATTTTGTTGTTCATGCCCTTTTAAAGAAAAAAAAATGGTGAATGGCACTTCAAGGAGAAAAGAGGCAGAATAGATTTGTAGACCAATCATAGTAAATATTTGATACTGGTAAATATTCCACCAGTTTTATGGGGCCTTGTTCTGTTAACATTTGCTATTTATTTACTAGTGCCGTGCATTTTGATAGGATACTTCATGTTTGGACAGACACGTATCCTAAATATGGTTTATGTGATATAATCCTAAAGCCCTTGTGGAATGTATAGAAATAAACTTAGCAGTTATACAGTTTTACTACAGTAGTGTATGTCTTACTATTAGAAGAAAAGCCTTTTCATTTTTTTCTTTTTCCATTTCAGTAATATTATATATTGGTACATACCTTTGTGAACCAAAGTGGATACATTTAGTATAATAACTCTTCCTTGTGTGTTTGGCGAACACCTATCTGTGGTATGGAATACCTCTGACTTTTCACCAGGATGGATATTTGATGTTCAGCTGCTTTGTGAATTTGCTAATTCGTGGAGTTTCTAATTAGATCCAGCTGTACTTTTTGAATTGGTGTAGTTATGCATGTGCTTCCTTTGATGATATTATTTTCCTTTAATTTTCACTAAACCCTCAACCTCTGCAACACACGCATAGACACTCTACAAATAATTTTTTAAATTGTAAGAGTCTTAGAAGACAATCTACATCATCATCTTGTTTTTTGATATGGCAGAACAAAAACTTGTAGGTTACAGTAGTTTCACATGTATTATTGTAGTTAACCTTTTTCCCCCTCCCTTTCTGAGCAGGACTCGCTGAACCAATTTTAATGAAAAACTGTCTATTTTTAAAGTTTTAGCTCCATTACTTACCGTGCATATGACCTTGAGTAAAGCATTTAACCTCTGAGCTTATTTTCTCCATTTGTAAATGGATGTAGTGTTAGGTTGAACCATATGAATTTGCCAGTATTCAGCTGTTTTTAATATGGCTCAACCTAATATGAACTTCATAATGGTGGGATGAGAATTAAATGAGACACTCCACGTGGGAGGTGGAGGAGAGGAACAGATGTTAACAGTGTGCCATGCATCCTGCTTGTTACTTCAAGTACCTTGACTCCTCTAGTCCTCAGCACATTCCTGGAGTATAGATGGTGTTGTTGCATATTACAAACCAGGAAATTGAGGATCAGAGAAGTGAAATAACTTGCCTCTGGTTACTTAGTTGTCGGTGGTCCTATAGCTGCCTAATGGCAGAGCCAGGATTAAACACTGAGAGTGACTGCCCCAAATGGAACTCCTACCAGTTTTGCTCCTTCCATTCCTGAACTACACCTTCTGTAAAAGAGCTTTGTGACTATAAGAAGACACATAGATGAAAAGTGTTATTATTATTTGTATTTCTGGTTAAAAAATATCCAGGTTTTCTGATGATGGTGATAACCAGCACTGCTGCTACTACTACGGAGTCTAGAGCTTATGGTGTATCAGGTTCTGGTGTAAACACTATGGCAACTCATTTATTCTCAGAGTGACCTAGGAATTAGGTAATACTTCATCCCATTTTATAGTTGGGAAGGTTGAGGCACTGAGTGGTTATGGAGCTTAAGGTGATGGATGCTTAAGGTCAAAGCTAATTAAGTGAGGGCACTAAATTAGGAGTCTGGTAGTTTGTCTTTGATGTCCATGGTCTTAACCACTACACTCTACTGCCTCTTCACGCATAGGTTGTAATGCTGAAGAATTGGTTTTAATTTAGCTTTTATGAGATACTTAATATTGGTGTAATAAGTAATTCTTAATGTACCGCTGGAGATTTTTAAATCAAATATTCATTGAGTATCTACTCTGCAAGTCACAGTGGGGGTTAAAGGAAAGACTTTTTAAGGCATCTGGAAGGTGGGCTGTGTAATCATTCCCATATCTTTTGTAAGTTCCTCAAAATTTAGAAAGCACTTTCACATATGTTGTTTTTGTAATTTTAATGAGTGCCAGATAAGACACAGTGCTAGAATAGTTGGAGAGTGGGGAGGAAGGAAGGATGAGTTGGTCGCAGTACTTGCGTGTTGAGGGAAAGCTTTGAGGATATTCTGAGGGGAGTGCACCTTTTCAAACTAAACCTTTGCCCTATATAGTGCTAGTCAAGATGTAGTTCAACAAAGCGTAGTAAATTGGTTACTAAATGAATTACCTAAATACACCTGATATCCTAAAATAAAATATCTGAGTTTTTGAAAACTCCTTTCTAGCTAGTTTCTCTTTTTTTCCTGTACTGCTGCCCTTACCTTTGCCACGTAGTACGTATCTTTATTTTCTTTTATGCTTCCAAAGCATGGAGTATATGCCTCTATTTTGGTATTTACATTGTGTTTGTAAACGTTTGTTAACAATGAGGTGTCTTTTTCTAGTGTACACATGCTTTGGGGGCAGGGCTTTAATTCATCTCACCCCATTTTATAGCTTTAGCATTGGGCCTGGAACCCAGTAGATACTGTGCTGTTTGGTGATGGATGGTCAGTGAGAAAAAATGTTAGGATGTATTGAAATTGATCTAGCAGTAGAAATGGAAATGAGTGTTCAAAGTGGGAATTGAGGGGACTAAGGGAAGGGGAGGGGTTACTTACAACAGGTAACATTAACTTGCCAGCTCTGTTTCCCTTCTGCTTTCTCTTTCAACTTAAAGCTAAATGAGGTAGTTTCATAAGCTTCAACTGTATATAGAAAAAAGTGAAAAAGTAATATTGATTTATCTTAGGATATCAACAACACGAAATTCCATAGCTATAACCATAAGCTAAGATTACTTAGATCAGAGGAAAAGAATGGAAATTATTGAAATAGTTCAAGTTTGAGAGATTTGTTGCTTATAGTTAACACCTGTAAAGGAGCATACTGATGATAGCTTAGAACCAATTAAATAAGTGAATTGTCATTTGATGTGTCCAGATAATAGTATTGAGTATTTGTTTGTGGGCATCTGATTGACAGATCAGGATAAAGTATAAAAGAACAACTAAAGTAAGTTAGAAAAACAGTAAGTAAATGTGCATTAATTAATTTCCTGTTGGGAAGAGAATTATATTTGAACACTATACCTCAAAAGGGCTTGTTTTTCCCTTCCTTCTCCTTTATCTAGGATAAACAAGGATCCCTTCTGTTTTGTAAGACAGACTCCTTTCTGTGCTCTTGTTATTTTCCCCATCATTTATTCCTTCTTAGTTCTTTATAGATATTATACGTTTGTGTTATGCTTTACAGTCTTTAGAACATTTTTACATTGACAGTTAAGCCATTTCATTTTCTCAAATGTAGGCAGGGGAGATAACACCACTGTTATAGATGTTGAAACTGAAGCTCAGAGAAATTAAGTGACTTGCCCAAGTTCACACAGCCAGTTAATAACAGAATCTGAACTAGAAAGAAGGTTTTCTGAAGCTCGTTTGATCAAATGCTCAGGTTTCCCCAAACTTTAAAAATTCAGTTTCATCAATCTTGCTGCAGGGTACTTGCTGTTTTATCTCTAATTTTTAAAGGTGGCCGGGAGTCACTATCTCTACTCTTCGCTGCTCTGCTATTTATTCCCTCTCTAAAGAGTCTTACTGTTTATTTATCCAGTCAATATATACTTCAGTGCCTATTGAATATTTAGTTGACATATATTCTTACATACATAAGATAAAGAGGCTTACACTTTTAAGAAGAAGAAAACTGTAAAACAATTATTTTTTACATTTTTGTTCCAAGAATTTGTAATTAAATACAGTGTTAGTAACCCAGTAAGTTCTGAGAATTTTCTGAAAACCTTTAATTTTAAGAATCTGCAATAACTAACATCTCTTAATATGTTAGGTTGTACATTTAAATCCTGTGGAATTAGTAAATGGAAATTAATTTGTGGTCTGTTTTAATAAGAGTGGGAAGATTGTGAGCTTGACAGACCATCTGACTAATATTTCCCTTGGGTTATGAATTAAATTCACACTTATAAACATAGACTGCTTCCTAAAATGTAAATGTGAAAATTTTTTTTTTTTTTGCTACAACTAAAATGTTAGTTTGGAAAACCAACTTTATAATTATAGGGAAAGTTAATGAGAAAATTTTTTTTTTTTCCGGTACGCGGGCCTCTCACTGTTGTGGCCTCTCCCGTTGCGGAGCACAGGCTCCGGATGCTCAGGCTCAGCGGCCGTGGCTCACGGGCGCAGCTGCTCCGCAGCATGTGGGATCTTCCCGGACCGGGGCACGAACCCGTGTCCCCTGCATCGGCAGGCGGACTCTCAGCCACTGCACCACCAGGGAAGCCTGAGAAAATTATTTTTTATATATACACCTTTTTGTTTTGTTTTTTTCTTCCTTTATATAGTATTTGAATAAATCTCAAAACTTTCTAATTATTGAGAATTTAAAATACAATAAGTAGATGCAAAAGTATGATGAACCTCAAATTTCCCATCATCTAGCCCATCAGCAATGGTCAGTCCTGCCCCATATACTTCCCTGTATTTTTCCCCCTCCTGTACTATTTTGAGCAAATTCCAGGAATTGTATAATTTCATCTGTAAATATTTCAGTATGTATCTCTAAAAGATAAGGGCAGTTAGGTACAATACTATGGCACACTTTGAAAAATTAACACTAATTCCTTAGTATCGAATATCCACACTGTTTTTGAATACATCATAAGGCCACTATAGTAAAATCAGGCTTCTGTTGATTTTTATTTATACGCTATTCCTCCCCTCCCCATCAAGAACTATAAGGGGCTGAGTATTTATTTTAAACCCCAGCAAGGCAGCAAAATAGATAAGGAAATGATGATAGCAGAGAGAATATAGGAAAAAAACCAGAAAGAACACAAAGTAACAGCAAATGCTCATTTCAATAGCAGTGCATTAGAGAAACTTTAGTCTTTTCTTTCTGAAATTAAACAAGTGTTCAGAGATTAAATAGGATTCTTCTATTTGGCTTGTTCTCTTCTTACGGTTGGTTGGGTAAGACTGCCTTAGAGATCCTCGGTCTTGATGTAACCTTTATCTGAGTCTTACCCCTGACCTCCAATCAGTTTTACCTTTTAAGTGATTCTCAGATGTAGTGGAGTCAGGTGTTGGAGTCAGACACACCAGGGCTTGAATCCTAGCTCTGTGGTTTATTGACTGTTTGACCTCGGCAAAATTAATTTAATCTCTCTGATCCTCAGTTTCTATACCTGTAAAATAGACATAAGAATCATTTCAAAGGGATGCTGTGAGGAATAACAGAATAATGTACATAATGTATATGTGTATATGTCACACATATAAAATGTAATAACATAATGCATATGTGTGTATATGTAGAAATATAAATGAATTGTTCTGAATGTTTTTCATATATATAGATAAATATGCCTCCGTCTCCTCATTTGCAATGCGTGATCTTGGCATTAGATCAGACCTTCATAATCTCTTGCCTAGCCTATTGCAATAACCTCTTAACCAATTGCCTCTAGTCTCCTCTCTCTAGTTAAAGTCCTCGGGAGTCATTTTTCTAATGACATCACAGTACATCTGTACTTCCTAAAACGTAGATATGAGAATCTCTTGGATAAACTCCAAGCAGCAGTTTCCATGTTAAATGAAGCTTTTAATTATCTGTCGCATATCTGCCTCTCCAGCCTGATTTTCTGTCACTCTTTTTTTTTTTTTTGGTTAGTTTCATTAGTGCCAAACCCTTATTCCTTGACTGTCCTGTCGTATTTCCTTGCCTAGCCCACCTACAGACTCTTATTCAGCTTTTCAAATCTAACTTATATTTTATTTCTCCTTGAAACATTCTCTTCCTCCTCTCCCCCCCCAACCCACAGGGTAATCATTTAGTGGCTCATGATAGGCTATGCACCTTCTTTTTAGTCCATTTTCATATCTGTGTTCTCAGAACTTAGTACCAGCATTTGCCCTGAGGAGAGTTGGAGCTGGCAGACATCTTCCATTCCAACTAGAATAAATATAATTGATAAAAATTATTAAGTACACTTATTTTATACTAAAATAATATACGTATAAAATATATTTAATAAGTATATAAATCATTAAGATTTTTTCTAGGCATTCATTAAATGAGTTAATACACGTGAAGTTTGTAACAACACATAGCTAACTGACACATAGTTAACTTTCAGTAAATATTGACTGCTGTTTTTGCTGTGATAGTGCTGACTTCTGCAAAGAAGAAATAACATGTAATGCATACTAGAAATCAGAAGCAAATTGTTTTGATCAACTTTTTTTAAATTGGAAATCAGCTTTATTACTTAAAGCTGAGTAATAATAAAGCCATCCAAGCTGTGTTGGTAATTCACCCATAAGAATTTAATGCTGTTGTCCTTTTTACTCATTTTTAGTGACCCTTGACAAGTTTAGTTTATGAATTGGGATAATCTCCACTTGAAATTAGTTTTTTAAATTACTTATTACTGGGCTTCCCTGGTGGCGCAGTGGTTGAGAGTCTGCCTGCCGATGCAGGGGACACGGGTTCGTGCCCCGGTCCGGGAAGATCCCACGTGCCACGGAGTGGCTGGGCCCGTGAGCCATGGCCACTGAGCCTGCGCGTCTGGAGCCTGTGCTCCGCAACGGGAGGGGCCGCAGCAGTGAGAGGCCCGCGTACCGCAAAAAAAAATAGTTTAAATTACTTATTACTTAATGCAAAGAGTACTACTGCTTAAAAATAGTTTATGTTATTCATATAAGAACTCTGAATACAAAATAAATCTTAAAGCTTCCATGTACTATTTGAAAGAACAAAAGATTTTCAGATTAGTCTGGTTGGCAGCTCATTACAAGCTAAGCTAAACATTTTATGGAAATGTCACATGCTTGATAAAGGGACTACATTTAATCTTAAAATAATCTCCTTTTTGGGAGTGACTGGAATTTAAACAATGTGTTGTAGGTAGAGGCACTGCTTAGAGGTGCTCTGCTCTACGAAATACTACTTGCATTTCTCTTTTAATTGTCACCCTGTGAGGAAGAAAACCGAGCTACAGATTTCTAGATGAGAGAACCTAGGCACACATTGGCCCAGTAACTTGATAGAAGCAGAATTCAGACCTGCCTCTCTTTGAGGTTTGGGTCTTATGTTCCTAGCCTGTGCTCCAGTTTATGCAACATTTGTATTTTCCATAAATACTTTGCTTTCATACCTTAGACATACCTGGGAAGTCCTTCCAGGGGGGTTACCTTTCTCATTATTTCCTACTCTTCTTTGGGTCTTTTCTTTGGCTTCACTTTTCTGGGAGTCCTTTCCTTCTGATTTATTTGCCCCTCCTGTGTGGTCTCTTAGTAGCCTCTGCATATTCTATAGCATTTATCACACTATCATTGCCACTGTCAGTGTCTCCTACTATATTGATACTATTTGGGAGCAGAGATGATTTATCATCTTCTTTCCCCAGAGCCTGGCACATAGTAGACTCTCAATGAATATTTGTTGAAAGAGTAGTTGAGTGTTTATAGGAAAACTAGGGTGGATGTTGCAGGGATGATGGATTTTAATTCAGCTTAAGGAGAAACATATTTACATGAACCACCTAACAGTGGAAAGGCAAAGCAATTCTAGTAGTAGTAGTGTGGTGTGGTGGTGAAGAGCTAGGACTCTGGAGTCCAACAGACATAGGTTTTATTTATTTATTTATTTTTAAAGTCTTTTATTGAATTTGTTGCAATATTGCTTCTGTTTCATGTTTTGGTTCTTTGGCTGTGAAGCATGTGGGATCTTAGCTTCTGGACCAGGGATTGAACCTGCACCCCCTGCATTGGAAGGCAAAATCTCAACCACTGGACCGTCAGGGAAGTCCCAGACATAGGTTTTAATACTGGCTACCCTAAGCTGCAGCTTCCTCAGCTGTACATGTGCTGGAACTATACCTGATATTTAGTAAATGCTCAGTAAATATTAGCTGTTATTATGAGAGAAACCACCCTATAATCCTGTGTGACTGGGGGGACTGGAAGTTTGATGGCCCAGCTCCCCATACCCTCCTTCTCCCCCTGGATTATTTTGAAGCAAATCCAGGTAATTTTATTTCATCTATAAATACTTTCGTGTGTATCTCTAAAAGGTAAGAATTTTTTTTTAATGTAACCATTATACCATTATCTCTAAAAATGGACAGAAATTCATAATAATATCAGTAATATCCAGTGTTCAAGTTCCCTTGATTGTCTTATAATATGATTTTACAGTTGACTAATTCAAATAAGAATTCAAACAAGGTCCATATATTATATTTCATTATGTCTCTTAAGTCTCTTTATAAATTCCCTCTTTTTTTCCACTTTTATTTATTGAAAAAACCAGGTGGTTTATCCTGTAAGAGTTTCCCAAGGTCTAGATTTTGCTGTTTTTGTCCATATGGTATTATTATTATTAGTTTTAGTTTTTGGTACGCGGGCCTCTCACTGCTGTGGCCTCTCCTGTTGCGGAGCACAGCCTCCGGACGCGCAGGCTCAGCGGCCATGGCTCACAGGCCCAGCTGCTCCGCGGCATGTGGGATCTTCCCGGACCGGGACACGAACCTATGTCCCCTGCATCGGCAGGCGGACTCTCAACCACTGCGCCACCAGGGAAGCCCCATATGGTATTATTTTTAATATGTTCCTCTAGGCTCTGTATTTCCTGTAAACTGATGAAGGCGTTATTTTTAGTATGTTCCTCTAGCCTCTTTCCTATAAACTGATAGAGACCTAAAGGCTTGATTGGATTGGGATCTTTTTTTTTCTTACAAGGGGGGCAAGAATGATTCATGGATGGTGGCAGTGTTCATTTCCTGTTTTACCACATAATTCTCATAATGTCTGATTTTCTCCCTTTTTGTGATAATAATGTCATCAGTGAGTTCAGGTACTGTCATTCTGATCCATTAATTATAAAGTACCCCAGGTTTTACCTTAGGGTTTTGATAGTTATTAATAAGTGTAGCCTAGACTCATTATTTCATTAGGATTGCAAAGTTATATTTATTAAATGGGATTCTTTTAAAAGAAGGATTTTTCCTCATAAACTATTTAGTTCTTTAATGTATAGGAAAGTCAGGGTAAATACTGGATTCTTTCCTTTATTTTACCAGTTTTCAAAATAGTGAATTTGTTCCATAGCACTGATCAAAAGGGACCAGTGAGAGGCTTCCCTGGTGGCGCAGTGGTTGAGAGTCCGCCTGCCGATCCAGGGCACACGGGTTCGTGCCCCGGTCCGGACAGATCCCACATGCCGTGGAGCGGCTGGGCCCGTGAGCCATGGCCGCTGAGCCTGTGTGTCCGGAGCCTGTGCTCCGCAACGGGAGAGGCCACAACAGTGAGAGGCCCACATACCGCAAAAAAAAAAAAAAAAAAAAAAGGGACCAGTGAGATTTTTTTGTTTTGTCTTATTTTTAGTATAATCATGAACTCATGGGTTTAGAATTATTTTTTGTTCTTTAGAGGTATTATCCTTTTTGATGTTCAGATTGTCCCATTTTTGGTTAGTGGGAGTCCTTTTGATACCACTCCAGTAGTCTTTGATAGCTTTCTTGCTTCCTGGTAAAACAAGATGTTGCAAGGACTTTTTGTACATTACTGCCCCGGGCTTGGAATCAGCCATTTCTCCGAGGAGTCCTTGTTCTTTTTTCATAGGAAATGGTATTACTCTGGGTACAAGGGGTACTCATTGCTCCTGAGTTGGTTGCTGTTGTTATGCCTTTTCAGTGGATAAAGGTAGACATCTTTTTAAATAAAAAAAATTTCCTGGGCTTCCCTGGTGGCGCAGTGGTTGAGAGTCCGCCTGCCGATGCAGGGGATGCGGGTTCGTGCCCCGGTCCGGGAAGATCCCACATGCGCGGACCGCTGGGCCCGTGAGCCACGGCCCCTGAGCCTGCGAGTCCGGAGCCTGTTCTCCGCAACGGGAGAGGCCACAACAGTGAGAGGCCCGCGTACCGCCAAAAAAAAAAAAATTTCCTGATATTTCTGATTCAAATTTAGGACTTCAGAGTTTTAAATTCCTTGATTTTGTATTTGTATCTCTTTTCTCATATGTTGAAAATCTTAGTTATGAATGATATTAATGTAATTTGTTTTATCTTTTATAATAGTTTCAGAATAGCAGTATCAACATTACTTACTAATATGATTACTGAAAATTGTGTATGATTTTTTTAACTTCCTTTGACCTTAGACTATATTCCACTAGGGATATATACAGTTTTATTACTATGTTTTAAAATCATTTGAAATAGTTTTTTTTGATGTTGGTTAAAACTACCATGTTAGTACACAGCTAGATTCATTTGTTTTATTTTTAGATATTCTTTTTTAAAAGCTAATTTTGTTTTATCATTTACTTGGTTCCAAGTTCAAATTCAAATCTACAAAGCAGGGTACATTTGGAAAAGTATAGCTTTTATGCCTGTCTCCTCTTCCTGTTCTCGCCCTTTCCTAAAAGTAACGTTGTTTTTTTTTTTTAATTAGTTTTTGGTGTATCCTTCCATTTCTAAAATATAAGTACATATGAAAAAGTATATATATAATTATATATATATAAATAAATTTGTATTTTCTCCTTTCTTAGATAAAAAGTAGCTTACTACTTTTACTTGTCTTATTTTCAACGCTTTTTTTATTGAGTGTGAGAGTAAAATTTTTCAGTTTAATGAATGAGGTGGGGGGTTTTTGTATTTTATGATGAAATTATATGGTATATTGGTGCTTGTGTTTGGGAATTTTTTGAAGTTCTGGGAAAGTATTAGTCATGATTATCAAAGTACTATTGTAGGAAAGAAAAAAATTGGGAAGAGAGAGTGGATTCAGATTGTAGAAGACCTTGATTTTCCGGATAACAAGTTTGGAATTTATTCTGTAGACAGTGGGAAATCAGTAAAGGTTTATAAGATTTCTTTATACTTTTCAAGTGAAAAACTTGAGTGGTACACTTTTTAGTTTTCATGTAAATTTTTTATATAATTGTGAAGTTGCATGAAATATTTTTTACTGATGGAGAAACTGAAGCATACATGTTATTACTAACAGCTGACAGGTAACAGATGTTTATTTGTACTCTGTGCCAGTTACATGGTACACTACTAAATACTTTATGTGGATTGTCTGGCTTAATCCTCACAGCAACCTGGAGAAGGGAGGGAATATTATTATTCCCATTCTCATCCCATTAGAGGAGAAATTTAAGGCTTAGAGAAATGTAATGCATTATCCTGGATTGGATCTTGGGCCTATCCAGAACATTATTAGGATAATCAGTGAACTTTGATTGGGGTCAGTTGTTTAGATGGTAATAGTGATCAGTGTTAACATCCTGATTTTGGTGATGGTTTACTTAGGATATATACACTGAGATAGTAAGGGGTAATGGGCATCATGCTTAAAACCTATTCTCAAATGGTTTGAAAATGTTAACAGTTTCATAATCTGGGTGAAATATGTACAGGAGCTCTGCAACTCTTATGTAAATTTGAAATTATTTCAGAATAAAAGAAAAAAAACACAGACTCATCCAAAGTCAGAGCCAGTATGAGGCAGAACAGAACAGTTAGTTGAACTACACACATGTGTCTCTATCTTACTGCCTCTTCTCCTTATTCTAACCAAAGTCACATATGATAGCAAAGTTAAAAATATCAAGCAGGGCTTCCCTGGTGGCGCAGTGGTTGAGAGTCCGCCTGCCGATGCAGGGGACACGGGTTCGTGCCCCGGTCTGGGAAGATCCAACATGCCGCGGAGCGGCTGGGCCCGTGAGCCATGGCCGCTGAGCCTGCACGTCTGGAGCCTGTGCTCCGCATGGGAGAGGCCACAGCAGTGAGAGGCCCGCGTACCGCAAAAAAAAAAAAAAAAAAAATCAAGCAAATTTTTATTCATTCCTCATTGTTAAATATTTATTAATTACTCACTGTAACAGTGTTAGCCATCACTTTCAAGTTTATTCTGAATCAGATTGTTTGCCTTTTGTAGTGTTTATTGTCTGAGATCACTTAATAAATTTTAAATGTAGTTTCTTTCCTTTGCTGTCTCTTTTCGTTGTAAGTTTATAATGGACTGTTAAACACATTTTATAAATATACATCTTAATTTAATTTTAAATGTCACTATCTCAAAATAATTTCCTGCTTTTTTAACATAGGTTATCCTATGATGAGGCATTTGCTATGGCTAATGACCCCTTGGAAGGCTTCCATGAAGTAAACCTCGCTTCACCTACTTCTCCAGACCTTCTTGGTGTGTATGAACCAGGAACTCAAGAGCAGACTACCTCACCAAGTGTCATCTACAGGCCACATCCTTCAGCTTTATGCTCCGCCCCTATCCAGGCTAATGCCTTAGATGTTTCCGACCTTCCTACACAACCTGTGTATTCATCCCCCAGACGTTTAAATTGTGCAGAAATATCTAGTGTCAGGTAGGAGATCATCAAAATGCTTGTTTTAGAGTATTGTATTAAACAAACGAAGTTTGCTTGGTTAACTTATTTTAAGTTTTATTGTTTTAGAAAATTTGAATAATACAGGGTTGTTCATGAAGAGCAATACATGTTAATGCTCAAGAGCAGGGGTCACAAACTTTTTATGTAAAGGGCCAAATAGTAAATATTTTAGGCTTTGTGGGCTACACAGTCTCTGTTGCATCTGTTGGACTCTGCTGTTAAAGTGTGCAAGCAGCCGTAGACAGTATGTAAATGAATATGCTCCAATAAGACTTTATATATAGACACTGAATTTTGAATTTTATATAATTTTCTTGTGCCACAAAATATTATTGTTTTTTTTCAACCATTGAAAATGTAAAAATCATTCTTGGCTTGTAGGCCTTAAAAAACAGGTGGCAGGCTGGATTTATCCTGCATTTAGTTTGCAGACCCCTGTTCTAGAGTAGCACTATCCAATAGAACTTTCTGGGATGATGAAAATGTTCTGTTTCTGTGCTGTTTGATATAATAGCCATTAGACATACGTGGCTATGAAGGACTTGAAATGTGGTTGCTTTGGCTCAGGACATGCTATTAATTAGATATAGTGGTGAACAGATTGGATAATGCAGTTATAGACGTGTGTTTATGCCCGTTATATTTAAGCACATGCTGATGTTTCTTGAACTCTCCTTTACAGCATCCATGTTACAGACCCAGCACCTTGTTCTACCTCTGGAGTCACAGCTGGGTTAACTAAATTAACTACAAGAAAGGACAACTGTAATGCAGAGAGGGAGTTTTTACAGGGTGCTACCATAACAGAGGCCTGTGATGGCAGTGATGATATTTTTGGGTTGAGTACTGATAGTCTGTCCCGCTTACGAAGCCCATCTGTTTTGGAAGTTAGAGAAAAGGGCTATGAAAGATTAAAAGAAGAACTTGCAAAAGCTCAGAGGGTAAGCAAAAAGATATTTTATTCTTCCATATGTTATATTCAAAATTAATATTTATCCATGGCGGGGGCAACTCAAGTGAAATCATTACAGTTCTACACTTATCTTTTGCATATGCACAGTCTCAGCTCCTGTTGGGCAGCATTTAGGAATCTGTGAAATTGAGTAGTAAAGAAGCTCATCTAAGTGTACAAACTAGAAAAAAGAGATTCTTAAATTCTTTTTGTGCCCCCCCCCCACATTGCCTGTTCCCTGTCTTGCATTATCTGTAATGCAGATTTGGTGAGTTATGTTCCATGTGTGGGTTTTTTCCTCTCTGTATGTAATTGACTTTGTGATTATTTACTTGAAGCCATTCAGTCCAAGTCATGTTTTGAGGAACTGTTTTAGTAATGGTGCCTTGCCATTCAGCTGGGTATGAATATTTTCTGTACCTTACCTTGGAGAATTTTCTTCTGCTAGTAATTTGTTCTGTTTCTCACTTGGTCATCTTTTAAATTTCTGTTTATTCCAAAATTTGTGACTATATCTCATTATTTTTCTGCATCTGTAATTAAATTTTTAAAGGGAAATATACAGCACTAAATATTCATACATTAGAAAAAAGGAAAAGTTTCAAATCAACAATCTAGTCTCCCACTTAAAGACCAACTAGAAGAACAGCAAAATAAAACCAGGAGCAAGCAGAAGGAAGGAAATAGTAAAGAGCAGAAATCAATGAAATTGACAACAGAAAAGACAGAGAAAATGAATGAAACAAAGTGCTGGTTCTTTAAAAAGATCAGTAAAATTGACAGACCTCTAATAAGACTGATAAAAAAGAACAGAAGACACATTATCAATAGCAGGAATGAAACAGAGGGTATCGCTACAGACCCTGCAGACATGGAAAGTATAATAAAGGAATAATACAAACAACTCTATGTATAGAAATTTCACAACTTAGGTGAAATGGACCAGTGCACATTTAGAAAATTGAAGCAATAGGGAAAACATTCTATGACATGATTTCCAGCATATTATGACATTTTACAAACATATATTCCCATCTTCTCCCCACCAGACTTTTCTCTCAAGAGCATAACATTGATTTTTGTATCGCCAGTGCCTAGAATAATACAGAACAATGCCTGGCATATATGTCTCTTTATAATGCTTCAATGAATGGCTAATGGTTAAACATCCATGAAGATATGCTAAAACATTTTTGGTTGAATGTATATTTATCAGAAAGAAAAATCAATAGCCTTTTTAATCTTTTCCCAAAGGTAGGGGGTGTGGTGAGATGTGGCTGTATTTGGCGTCTGTCATTTGGCTCAGACTCTCATCTTAATACAGAGTATTAAGTGAAATAACAATTTATATAGAGGTAAACTATTGAACATATATATCCATCTTTGGGAATACATTGTTACTGATTGATCAGAATATATTGCTGATTTCTTAGCTCAAGTTTGGAGTTATTTTTGAAATCTTTAGTTTGTTGTATTTAGAAGTACTGTCGAGGTAATTGAAATGATAATGATGTGTGAACACATGCATATGGTGAATTTTATTATGAAGAGTACAAGATAGTATTAATACTTAGAGCTCAAGACTTGAAAAGGACTGTTGAATATGAAAATACTTCCTGAATTAATGGCAACTCGTGAATCAAAATTATGTCAATAGTCATTCTGATTATTCTTTTAAGAGTGGCCAGAAAGTTACCATTTTTCCATCCTTTTACTCTTAACCTATTTTTGTCTCCCTATTTAAAGTGGGCTTTCTTGAAGGCAGCATATTAGATCTTGCTTTTTTATCCTTTCTGATAATCTCTGCCTTTTAATTGGTGTGTTTCTGTTAGACTATTTACATTTAATGTGATACAGTTTGGTTTAAATCTGCCATCTTACTATTTGTTTTCTGTTTGTCTCTTCTGTTTCTTTTTCCCTTTTTTCTCCTTTTATGCCTTTTGGATTAATTCCATATGTTTTTGTGATTTCATCTTACCTCCTTTGGCTTATTGGCTGTATATCTTCATTTTGCTAATTTAGTGATTGCTTTAGGGTTTGTAGTATACAACTTATCACTCGCTACGTTCTGATAATATTATACTATCTCACATACAGTATAAGAACTTTATAAAAGTATGCAGTTGACCCTTGGACAAAGTGGGGTTGGGGCATTGACCCCTGTGCAATTGAAAATCTGCATATGACTTTATGTGGTTCTGTATCCGTGGATTCAGCCAACCACGGATTGTGTGCTACTGCAGTATGTATTTATTTTTAAAAATCCACATATAAGTGAACACATGCAGTTCAAACCCATGTTGTTCAGGGCTCAACTGTACTTTTGTTTTAGCCATTCAGTTTTTGTGCTGTGATTGCCATAATTTTACTTCTTTATATGTTTTATTTAAATTCCACAATACATTTAAATTATTTTTTCATTAAACAGCTGGTTAGTTTTTAAAGGGATTTAAATATAAGAATCCTCATATTTACCCATATAGTTACTATTTCCAGTGCTCTTCATTCCTTCATGTGGATCCAGATTTCCATCTGATACCATTTTCCTTCTGCTTGGAGGACATCCTTTAACATATTTGTTATGTGTGTGCTACTGATAAATTATCTTCAGCTGTTGTATATTTTAAAAGGTTTTTTTTTCACCTTTGCTTTTGAAATATAGTTTCACTGGGTAAAGAATTTTAGGTTGATAGTTTTTTTCTTTTAGTACTTTAAAGATGTTGCTCTAGTGTCTTCTGGCTTGCATTGTCTCTCACGAGAAGTCAGCTGTTATCCTTACCTTTGTTTTTCTGCGTGTGATGTGATATTCCTCTTTATCACTGGCTGTAAGCTATTTGATTATGGTGTGCCTTGGTGCAGTTCTCTTCGGGTTTCCTGAACTTGGAATTTGTTGAGCAGTTCTCTTCAGGTTTCTTGAACTTGGAATTTGTTGAGCTTCTTGAATTTGTGCGTTGTTGGTTTTCATAGAAATTGGGAAATTTGGGCCAATATTTCTTCAAAAACATTTACTTACCTCCCCTATCTCTCCTCTCCTTCAGGACTCCTATTATGTGTACATTAAACTGCTTAAAGTTGTTCCATAGCTCACTGGTGCTCTATTCATTTATTTTTAAAATCTTTTTTCTCTCTGTTTCATTGTGTATAATTTCTGTTGCTGTGTCTTCAATGTCACTACTCTTCTTTTTCCCCCCTGTAGTATCTAATATGTTAATTCTATACAATGTATTTTTTTATCACAGACATGTTAGTCTTCATCCCTGAAAGTTTGATTGGGTCTTTTAAGTATTTCATTTGTTTTAACATGTTTAGTCTGTCTTCTAGCTTCTTGAACATACGAAATACAGTTTAATAACAGTTAATCCTTGTCTAATAATGCTTTTATCTCTTCAGGTGAAATGCTGGAACAGATCATAGGCCTCTCTTTATTGTTTCCCATTTCTGGAGGATCACTGTCTTTTTTTGCCTGATGTCCAATGTCTTAAAAATCATTTCACAGTTTTTTTCTGGTTTTGTTTTTAGTTTTGTCAGGCAGGGTGGTAAATATGATCCCTGGTACTCTATCTTGATTGAGAGTGAAAGTTCTATTTCTTTATTTGTATTGTTTGCTCTGCCCCATCCCAGTTAACCCCAACACAGAAGTCTACACTTAAACTTACACTTCAATAATTTTGAGCTTCATGAAGATAAGGATTACATGTGTTTTTGCTCATGATTATATCTTGAGTACATAATGGCTTCTCAACACATTCTGTTGATTAAATGAATATATACATGTGTATGCAGTTACACTGTTGTGTAAGTAGACACACATGCATAATATATTAGTTAGGGATGTGCTAGCTTCTTGTAAGGTACCCCTAAATTTTAGTGACTTAATAGAAGTTCATTTTTATTCATTTAACACTTTAAAGCAAATGTTCATAGTTCACAGGCAATTCTTTGTGAAATAATTCGGGGATCTATGTTTGTTCTGTCTTGGATCTTTGTAATCTTTTAGAGTTTTATTATCGTATCTAACCAGTGAAGTGAAGGGAAAAGAAAACTTGGAGAAAGCACACCTGCTTCTAAAAAGCTTTGACTTAGAAGTGATACACATAACCTGTACCTACATTCCATTGGTGTGAACCAGTTTCATGCTGATACTTAAATGTGTGATGGGCTGGGAAATGTAGTCTTTGGTGGAGTAACCACTTACCAGCAACAAATCCATACTGTGTGTAGGGGGAGCAACCATGTGGTTATTGATTTTCAGGTGCAGGGATGCCAGAGGTGGTGATATAGTCCTTCACTTGTTTGGCCTTCTGCAGGTCATTGCTGAAGAACAACTTTTGGTGGAATCCTGAGACAGAAGTTGGGTTTTAGTACATCACTTTTAAAATGTAGATTCCTGGAGTCTACCCCAGATTCTCTTGAAACAAAATTATTGTATTGAGCCTTGAGGATATGCATTTTCAATAAACTACGCTATTGATTCTTTTTTTAATTTATATAAATTTATTTATTTATTTTTGGCTGTGTTGGGTCTTCATTGCTGCTAGCGGGCTTTCTCTAGTTGCAGTGAGTGGGGGCTACTCTCTGTTGCGGTGTGTGAACCTCCCATTGTGGTGGCTTCTCTTGTTGCAGAGCATGGGCTCTAGGTGCACGGGCTTTAGTAGTTGTGGCATGTGGGCTCGGTAGTGGTGGCTCGCAGACTCTAGAACGCAGACTCAGTAGTTGTGGCTCACGGGCTCAGTTGCTCCATGGCATGTGGGATCTTCCCAGACCAGGGCTCGAACCCGTGTCCCCTGCATTGGCAGGTGGATTCTTAACCACTGTGCCACCAGGGAAGCCCTCCTTTTTGTTTTTTAATTGAAGTATAATTGATTTGCAATGTTGTGTTAGTTTCTGGTGTACAGCACCCTGTTGATTCTTATATTCACTAAAGTGTGAGACCTACTGATATAAGGTGTTACTTTCAACTTTTAATTATTCTTCCTTAAAAGAGAATGAAAATGACTTAGAAAATAAAATCCGGTGGAATAGCTTGCAGCCAGAGAAAGTCATTCAAAACACGTACTCGTACAGATCTATGTTAAGCATGGCCCTACTAACTGTGACCAAGGTTGCTTATAAACAGTTACTGTGTTCTTTTATGAACAAACATTTCTTGAGTAACCAAAGTTCTCACAGCTTGTATTAGGCCCTGTAGAGGGAAAAATAAATTAGACTTCACCCTACTCTTAAGGTGCTTACTAGTTGGGGAGAAAAGACATGTATGCGTGGTGATGTTTCATTGATCCTTAGTTGTACGTTGTCCCTCATTTTAACATCTCTGAAATCAGTATGAGTTTTAAAATTGCTCCCAGCTAGGCAACAGTCATAAGAGTTGTCATTGCCTGCTTGCGTGCTAACTTGCCTGTAGCCGTACATGTTGTTATTAAATCAGTTGAATTATGTGAGCTGGGTGCTGAATTACTGGGTTAAATGTCCTAAAAGGATCTCACTATGATAGGACATCAAAACAAAGAGAAAGGTACAAAAGAGAATGACATATGATAAAAATTTGTGTCTCCATCAGTTTAAAAGAGTTCTTCCTGGGCTTCCCTGGTGGCGCAGTGGTTGAGAGTCTGCCTGTCAATGCAGGGGACATGGGTTCGTGCCCCGGTCCGGGAGGATCCCACATGCCTCAGAGCGGCTGGGCCCCTGAGCCATGGCCGCTGAGCCTGCACGTCCGGAGCCTGTGCTCCGCAACGGGAGAGGCCACTGTTGTGAGAGGCCCACGTACCCCCCCAAAAAAAAAAAAAAAGAGTTCTTCCTATAAGTACAAAATAAAAATTCTAAGTGAAAAAAACCCAAAACCCATCAGATCATAGTTTCATTGCCAGCATTTTTCTTTCTTGATGTATAAAATGTTTATCGTAAAATTAATGAGTCTTAAATTTGATGGAATATGCTTGATCATAGAGTCCTGATTTTCTGTTTGAAATATCCCTCAAATTTCTTTTCTCTAGTACTACTACTCTTAAGTCTGTGTCTCTTGCCTGAAATACTTCAGTAATCAACTGTCTTCTCTGTCTCCAGTCTTTTTTTTTTAACCTAACCACACTGTCCAAGGTACTGTTTTGAATTGCAGTCTGATTGTCACTGTCCTGTTTAAAATCCTTCAGTGACTTCCCATTGCCTTTGGGATGATTTCCCCTTTTCTTTGAAGTAAGTTCTACTTTCTTAGCCAAGGCTTTTCAGGACTCACCATAAACCTAACTTTCTGACATTATCTGTGGCATCCACCCCTCCCCATCTTTAGCCACTGTGGAATACACTGTTTTAGTCTTTACATTTGGCAGGCTCCTACTTTATCTAATATGTGCACATCACTACGATAGCCCTTATCAGTTTTCCTTGTGAATCTGTTTAAAGATTTGCTGCCCTCAGTAGGCTATGGCTTTGTGAAAAGCATGGACTGGGCCTCATTCCTTTTCTCTTTCCAGCACCTAGATGAATGCCTGATGCATTGTTAGCACGAAATTAATGTTTGTTGAAGGAGTGAATTTCGAATAGCTATTTTACAGTATAAGGTACTGATAATGAAAAGTACAAATGACATTCACATTGAAATACAAATTTGAGTTCATATGGGTAGATTGATTTAGACCTAGAAGCATAAAGATAAAGAGTCAGAGATTTATGCCCAGTCCAGGTGGATGAGATCAGATTGGGGAATGAAACAGGAATGAATCAGACCAGTTTAACTCTAGTTTAGAGTATGGATCAAGGGTAATAACTCTGAAAAGGGAAACTGAGCACATATTGTAGAGGGTCTTTAGTATCAGGGTGAGGTTTACTTTGGTAAATGGTAGGGAATGGTTCAAGAATTTGCCTTTGTGAATGACATATGTGTTGCTCTGAGGATTGGAAGCTTCTCAAGGGGACAGTATCTTACTTGGTTTTGTATCCTGAGGGATTACTGTAGTACCTACATAGTAGGAAATGTTGAATGAATTGACTTAGTTTTCATATATAATTATAAAATTGTGAAATTTGAGAGTTCAGAAGGATCTGGAATTAAACGTATGCATTTACAGAGTTATAAATTAACTCAGGGAGAATTGGCATCTTTATGATGACTTTCTATTCAAGAACATAATATGTCTTTCTTCCTATTTATTTAGGTCTACTTTTGTATTTTGTATTTGAGAGTATTCCATTTTGTGTTGTAGTCTTTAGCATTATGAAGTTTCCTTTATCTACTTTAATGACTTTTGCCCTGCCTAGTCTGATATCCATATTGAGGTCTCTGTTTTGTTTTTATTTGTATTATATTTTTTAGTGCACTTCTATCCATCCTTTTATTTTTAATCTGTCTGAATCACTTAGTTTTAGGTGTGTCTCTTGTATAGAGAATAGAGATGGATTTTGCTTTTTTTAGCCAATCTGAAAATCATTTTCTTTTAATAAGTGAGTTGCACACATTTGTGTTTATTGATAAGTATTCTGCATTGGGCTTGTTTCTGTCACATAGCTTTCAAATGTCTACTCTGTGAATACAATTCTTTTCACTATGTGCTCTGTTTTCTTTGTGCCCTCTTCCTTTTTTTCCTATTTGGTATTTTGGAAGGTTTGATTTCCATTCTAGTTGTTAGAATTTCTTTTAGCCTTTCTTTAGGTACTGACTTTGTTCCCTACTATAAGCAATACCATAAAATTATCTAGTAACTATTTCTTTCCTTCTCCTCTATCATTTAATTTTAGTTAAAGGTATTATCTTAATGTTAGTCTCTATGGTGTTAAATATGTTTAGGTTTATACTAATTGATTTGTGAGCCTCAAGTTATATCCCTTTATTCCCAGTTTATATTTAAGAAGTTAGTGAATTTAGTTTCATCTTTCTCCTGTTTTGTTGGGGTTTTTTTGTTGTTGTTTTTTTTTTGGTACGCGGGCCCCTCCTGTTGCGGAGCACAGGCTCTGGATGCACAGGCTCAGTGGCCATGGCTCACGGGCCCAGCCGCTCCACGGCACGCGGGATCCTCCCAGACCGGGGCACGAACCCGTGTCCCCTGCATCGGCAGGCAGACCCCCAACCACTGCACCACCAGGGGAGCCCCGTTGTTGTTTTTTTGTGTGTGTTATTTTTACGTTTCTAAAACTTATAACATTTATGTAACTGTTTTCTCAACTTTATCCCCATTAAAAAAAACAGACTTTTTTTAGAGCAATTTTAAGCTCATAGCAGAAATTGAGAGGAAAGTACAGAGTTGCTATATATCCCCTTTTCCCACATATGCATAGCCACTCCCACTATCAACATCTCACCCCAGAATTGTACATTTGTTACTGTTGGTGAAGCTATATTGACAGGTTATTATCCCCCATTTACTTTAGTGTTTACATTAGGGTTCACTCTTGGTGTTGTACATTCTGTGGATTTTGACAAAAATATAATAATGTGTATCTATCATTATAGTATCATATGGAACAGTTTCACTGCCGTGAAAGTCCTCTGTGCTCTACCTATTCATCCCTCCCTACCCCTCAGTCCCTGGCCGCCCACTGATGTTTTTACCATCTCCATAGTTTTCCCTTTTTCAGAATGTCACGTAGTTGGAGTCATACAGTAAGTAGCCTTTTCAGATTGAATTCTTTTATTTAGTCATGCATTTATTTTCCTCCATGTCTTTTCATGGCTTGATAGCTCATTTCCACTTAATGCTGAGTAATGGTTCGTTATTTGGATGTACAAAAGTTTAATTATTCATTTACTTACTGAAGGATATTTGGTTGCTTCCAAGTTTTGGCAGTTATGAATGTGTAAACATCTATGTGCAGGCTTTTGTGTAGATACAAGTTTTCATATCCTTTGGGTAAATACCAAGGTGTTTGATTGCTGGATCGTGTGGTAAGAGTATGTTTGGTTTTGTAAAAAATTGCAAGCTGTCTTCCAAAGTGACTGTACCATTTTGTATTCCCACCAGCAGTGCATGAGAATTCGTGTTGCTCTCCATCCTTGTCAGTATACATTGTTCTCAGTGTTTTGGTTTTTGGCCATTCTGATAGGTGTATGGTGGCATCCCGTTGTTGTCGTTTGCATTTCCCTGATGACATGTAATATGGAATGTCTTTTCATATGCTTGTTTGCCATTTGTATATCTTTGGTGAGGTGTCTGTTCAGATCTTTTGCACATTTTTTAATCAGATTGTTTTCTTACTAAGAATTCTTTGTGTATTTTGGTTAACAGTCCTTTATCAGATGTCTTCTGCAAATATTTTCTCCCAGTCTGTGGCTTGTCTTTTCATTCTTGTGTATTCTCGTCTTCTAGTTGTAGTTCTACAGTTAAATAAATTTGCTTCTCACCTCCAGTTCTTAATGTTAAAGCTTCTCCAGTTTTTTTTTTTTTCCAGTTTTTTTCTTGGTTACATGAAACTCATTTGCTGCTTGATAACTCAGTCAGGCTCATGGGGGATATATTTTCTAAAGTTTTACAGTTTTATAATTTTCTGTCTCTGGTCTGACGTTTGAAGGATACTTTGGCTGGATATAAAATCCTCAACTCACAGTTTTTTCCCTTGAGTATCTTAAAAATGTGATTCCATTGTTTTCTAGCATAAAATGCTGTTGAAATTTGATACCTATCTGATTTTCTTTCCCTTGTATCAGTAGTTGACTTGGCTTTATGTTTAACTTTTTTATTATGGTAACTTCACATATCTTCTGTTTGTTTGTTTTTCATGTTTAAATGAATTGGATTTCCCAGGATTATTAGGAAGAGATTCCTGTGAAGGAGTAGCATAAACCAGGATAGCTCTCTCAGTCTCATGTTCCAGGGCTTTCCCTTCTGTTGTTGGTGGTGTATCTGTGTAGCCACTTCTGTCTCTCAGAGGTAAGCCTTGTTCAAGGTTTTCTTGAGAAGGTGGTTCAAGATGATGGTGTTGGAAGATCCTGAACCCACCTCCTCCCATGGACACACCAGATCTACAGCCACATATGGAATAATTCCCTCTGAAAAAGAACTAGTTGAACAGCTTCTCCACACAAAGGATAAAAAGGCCACATAGAGACAGGTAGGAGAGGCAGACATGCAGTCTCACCAGGAATCCCACCCCTGGTGCAGCTGACCCACAGTCAGGAGGGATCTCACAAACACAGAGCTTCTCCCTGAGAAGCAAGGGGTTTGTGCCACACATCAGGCACCTTGGGACCTGCACTGGACAGATGAGCCCCCAAAATGTTTGGCTTTGAAAACCAATGGGGCTTATGTCCAGGAGACCCAAAGGCTGTAGGGAACTGAGATTTCACTCTTAAAGGCTCACATGCAGACTCTCTTACCCTGGGACCCAGCACAAAAGCAGCAGTTTGAAAAGTGCCTACACCATAAGTGAGGAGATTCATCTGCTAATCTTAAAGCATCCGCCAGAGCGGGAGGGGCTTATTGGGACTCTCTCTGGGGATGGAAGTGCTGGCAGGCTCTGTTTTTGCATTCTCTACCTTGCAAGCACTGGCAGGTGCCATTTTTGCACTCTCACACTACCTTGCTTGTGTTCTCCATCCCTGTGCTCTCCCACAGCCTCAGGAAAGCCAGTGGGCACACGCCACCCCCTTGCTCTCCTGCAGCCCTGCTAAAGCCAGTGGGTGCACACAGTCCACACAGAGCCTTGAATGCCTGGCTCTAGAGGCCAGAGGGGGGCTTGTGTTTTTGGGGCTCCACGGGACTGAAACAGTTGGAGAGACAGTTCTTGGCAGACTATCATCCCCAGGGTATGGCATAGATAGCTGACTGAAACACACTCCCAGTCTTCCTGTGAAAAATCCTATTTACTTGTCCTGGAGCTTCAGCCTGTTCTGAAGGGCATGGCATGTTCTCAGGGAATGTAAGCCAGGGGATGCCATCTTTGCTGTCTCCCTTGGCCTTGCTACAGCTCGCAGGTACCTCCCAGAAAGGAGCTTGAGCACTTGTCTGGAGCCCTGATTTTTGCAACTGTTGCCAAGGGGACACCTCAAGATCACCTGGTCTGGAGGCTGGCGAGGTTTTCAGTTGTGGTCCTGTGGGACTGTATATATTTTCATACTTTAAAAGCTGCTGCCTAAGGGTCTGGCTTCTCATCATCTTGAAACTAGATGCTGATTAAGGTCCCGCCCTTTGGAACACTGACAGGTCTTGGCAAACCCTCACAACTGGGACCTGTCAAGTATAAATCAGGCTGCCTAGATAGTCACAAAGGTTCAAGAGGCAACCAAGAGCTAGGACTTGAACAATAAAGTTCATTATTTATTTTTTTTTGCGGTATGCGGGCCTCTCACTGTTGTGGCCTCTCCCGTTGTGGAGCACAGGCTCTGGACACGCAGGCTCAGCGGCCATGGCCCACGGGCCCAGCCGCTCTGCAGCATGTGGGATCCTCCCGGACCAGGGCACGAACCCGTGTCCCCTGCATCGGCAGGCGGACTCTCAACCACTGTGCCACCAGGGAAGCCCAAGTTCATTTTTTAAATGAGACCACTCCTCCAAGACTGGGAAAGGGAGCTATTTTGCATAATACATGAAAACAAACATAGAGATTCAAAATTAGGAAACAGAGAAATATATTCCAAATGAAAGAACAAGGTAAAACCACAGAAAATAACCTTAATGAAACAGAAAAGTAATTTACCTGATAAAGAGCTCAAAATAATGGTCTCACCAAACCCGGGAGAAGAATGGATGAACATAGTGGGAACTTCAACAGAGAGATAGAAAATATAAGAAAGTACCAAACACAGGTCACAGAACCAAAGAATCTAATAATAGAACTGAAAAATACACTAGAGGGGTTCAACAAGAGGATAGATGATGGAGAAGAAGAAAGCATCAGTGATCTGGAAGACAGGGCAGTAGAACTCAGCTAAACAGAGCAGCAGAAAGAAAAAAGAATGAAAAAAAGTGAAGGTAGCTTAAGGGGCCTGTGGAACACTATCAAGTGGAACAACATTCACTTTATAGGGGTCCCAGAGGAGAAGGGAGACAGGAGGGGGCAGAGAACTTTTTGAAGAAATAATGACTGAAAACTTCCTCAACCTGGGGAAGGAAACAGGTATCCAGGTCCAGGAAACACAGAGAGTTCCAGAAAAGAACTCAAAGAGACACCAAGACATATTATAATCAAAATGTCCAAAGTTAAAGAGAATATCAAAATCAGCACGTGAAAACCAGCTTGTTACATACAAGGGAACTCCCAAAAGACTTATCAGCAGATTTTTCAGCAGAAACTTTGCAGGCCAGAAAGGACTGGCATGATACATTCAAAGTGCTGAAAGGAAAAAACTTTCAGCCAAGAATACTCTACCCAGCAAGATTATCATTCACCATTGAAGGAGAGATCAGCAGGTTTCCAGACAAGTAAAAGCTAAAGGAGTTCACCATTATACCAGCCTTACAAGAAATGTAAAAGGACTTCTTTAAAGCTGAAAAGAAAAGGCACTAATTAATAACAAGAAAACCCATGAAAGTGAAAGAAGGTTTTCTCCATCAGCCTAGTGTCTCAGTGCTTAGCATTACATCCTAAGATATTTTTTTTGCCTAATAATACTTCCAGTAATCTGTTTCCTTTGGAACCTTGCCACTCCTTCCTCCTTTAATATCTGAACCTTCTCTCTTGCTATCTCCATTATTCCCATCCTGCAATTTGGTTTTATATTCCAAGAGTTCTCCCCTTATGGTGGGGCTCTGTCCTTCTGGAAAGGTGTCTTTGCTGGATGCTTTGAGATTCCTGAGTGTTTAGAGCTTCACTGTACTGTTAGCTGCCTCTGTACTGCGTATGATTTTTGCACTCATCTCTAACTTGGAGCCTGTGAAAACCCTTCCCTTTTTCTCCATTTGTTCTCACATTTTTTTCTTCCAGTTTTTACCAAGGGTATAGTCCTCTGCTTTGGGGGCATTTGTAATGATTTTTGGGTTCTGAGGCTTTATACAGTATCTCTGTAGTCCCTTTCACTTTCTGGTGCTCCCTTCCACACAGTGACTGATCCTGTGGTCTGGGCAGTGTAGCCACATTTTCTCATGGTCTAAGATATGTTGGGATTTTCTTTTACCTAGTTTTGTTGAAGATGTAGTCATTTGGTTCTTCTGATATCCCAGTTGGAATATTTGGTTGTCAGGAATTGTCAGGGGATTGAAAAACTATGCTGCCACCACAATTACAGAATAACTGTATTTGTGGCTGATATATAGAGAGTTTGGATTTTTTTTTAATCTCTAAGTTTGAAAGATAAATTTAGGGTAACATAAAATTGCATATTTAACATCTTAATAAAGGAATTTTTAGCATCTATTTATGACCTACTGAGGAGTCACATATAAATGTAGGATTTTTGTCGTTAATATTCTTCTTAATTTTAAATGTAATATACATTGTTTGCCTCTGGTTGCAGTGTTAAATGGGTATAGTCTCCTAATGGAAATTTTAGACTGATTGCAGTATGGTACATGGAATTATAGGTAAACAATTTTTAAAGTAAACATGAAAAAACTTCACTGAACATTTATTGAAATGAATCAGCATAATTGAAGAAATTCCTTGGTTGCTAGAAATAAATATGTTCAGAGAAAAGTTAAGGAAAAAAGAATGAAGTTATTTAATTGTTTATTTTCACATGTAATGAATAATTATACTTAATCTTTGGATATTTTATGAAAAAACATGAAAATTTAATATGTGAGTTAGAATTATTTGTAATTTTAGACTTGCCTGATTGTTTACACATAGCAAGTGCTAAATAAACACTTTCAGTGTGAATGTTGTAGGTGGGGGCAGTATTAATATTTTGTAATTTTATTAGTAAAAATTGTATAGTCTGCTGAATCTAACTTCGAACTTTGGAAATAAAAAATAAAATGATCAATTTCTCATAGGAACTGAAGTTAAAAGATGAAGAGTGTGAGAGGCTTTCTAAAGTACGAGATCAACTTGGACAGGAATTGGAGGAACTCACAGCTAGTCTATTTGAGGTTGGTCTCTTTACATCTTGGCCAAGAGCAACGTCATGGTTTTTATATATTGATAGATTTGTTTTATGAGGGAATCTTGAAAAAGATATGCTTAGCTTCATGCATATTTATAAGTCCTCTAAAAAGATAAAATCTTTAAGAAATGTAAAGTCTACAACTTAAAATGATATGAAAAGAAAAAAACACTGTGGGTTACCAGAATCAGGTGGTTTAAAAATGTGTATGTGGAAAGAAAGGAGGTAAATTTTAATTTTGATTTTACCAACTATTTAGGGGCTGCTTTAGAGTATCTTTATATGATTCCGTAACAAAGATGGCAAACCCTTGAGGTAGTCTTCTGATAGGGGATGATTTGAGGAAAGTTAGAAGGCACACATCTTTATTTCCAGCCTGCCACAGGATTAAAATTCCTACCCGGTTCAAGCAGTGTTTCTCAGTAGGGGGGCCATTGACTTTGTTAGACATTTAGAATCCTTGGTGTATTAGGGTTTTCCAAGAAACAGAACCAATAGGATGTGTGTATATACATATATACATTTACATGTATGTAGAAAGAGACTTATGTAAGGAATTGACTCATGCAGTTATGGAGGTTGGCAAGTGCCAAAATCTGGAGGATGAGATGGTAGGCTGGAGACCCAGGAGAGATGATGGTGTAGTTCCAGTCTTGAGTCCAAAGGCCAGAGAACCAGGAGAGCTAATTGTGTAGTTCTAGTTTCTAGTCCAAAGGCTGACAGACTTGAGACCAAAGAAGAGCTAATGTTTCAATTTGAGTCTGAAGGCAGGAAGAATTCTCTTTCTCTTTGGGGATGAGCCTTTTTGTTCTAACAGGCCTTCAGCTGATTGGATGAGCCTCACCCACATTATGGAGGGCAGTCTGCTTTACTCAGTTTACCAATTCAGATGTTAGTCTCATCCAGAAGCATCTTCACAGAAACATCCAGAATGTTTGACTAAAGTATGTGGACACCTGTGGCCCAGTCAAGTTGGACACACAAAATTAACCATCACACTTAACCCAAATTCTAGTAATACTCCCTCATCATTTTGACAGCTTTTAAATATCCTTGTGGAGGATGGGGAGAGGGTATTATTCTTGGTTAAGAACCACTACCTTTAGGTTATAAGACCTTTAGCCTTCAGAAGTTCCTTATTAAAAACATTGATGTGTTACTAGAATGACTAGTGTCATTATCACTTTACCAATATTTTCTTTTTTTCCCTAAAAATTTGTTCTTAAAAATTTTAATGTAAAAAGAGATTTTGCCACCTGCCGATGCAGGGGACACAGGTTCGTGCCCCAGTCCGGGAAAATCCCACATGCCGCGGAGCGGCTGGGCCCGTGAGCCATGGCCGCTGGGCCTGCGCGTCTGGAGCCTGTGCTCCGCAAGCGGAGAGGCCACAACAGTGAGAGGCCCGCGTACCGCAAAAAAAAAAAAAAAAGATTTTGGAGGAAAAATTTCTTTACCTTTTGTTGTTTTTTTATATGCAGAATCTTTTTTAGTTTTAGCTGTATGTATTTGCTTACCTAGTTGTAATCCTAATATATTTTGTACTTTAAATAACATCTTTTCATGTTACTACGTAGTGAATGTAATGATAATCATAATCTATCAAGTGTACATTCCACAGTTTCTATCATTACAAGTAATATTGCAGAAGATATTTTCAAACATGTGGGTTTTCCGTGCCCCCTCTGCTCCACAACCCTTTGCCCTCTCCCCTGTCTTTTTGGGTGTCATTTGCTTTCATGGACGTTTAAAAACTAACTTATTTTCTTGTTTAGTTTGCTCATCTCAGAGATGAGAGGAAAATAAATTTAAGCATGGAGGTAGTGGGAAGTTAAAGATCTGGAACAGGAGCTGTGTAACTTGTTACATTTTTATATGTAGAAGGACTCGGAAACAAGACTTTTCTTCCAGCAATGTCTGGTTAGAAGAAATGTTTATAAATATATGGATAGTAGATAAGCAAACAAATATATTATGCTACTTATGTTAATTTTGATTTCCTATCTGCCTGCCCTTAATTTTAACCCTGCTTATTTCCATCCATCTGCACTTACATGTGCATTTTGTTAGATGAAGTAGGGGGAGAACAAACAAACTTTTCCCTCTCTATAGTAGGATGTGAAGTACCAGAAATGCGGTTCATGCAGTGAATGAAAAAGTTATCTAAAAAACATAGTTTTGGGATCCCTAACTTATCCCCAGCCTAACAATGGCTAATAGCCTTAACTGTGTATACTTTTTGGGAAAGAAACTACACTGATTAAAGATGATTTCAGTAATGAAGAAAGTTGTATTCAAACCAATACGAATTTAGAAAAAAAGGGCAAAACGTTTTTCTGTGGTCTCAGTTGTGTCTTCATGATTTCAGTTTACCATTGTCTTATGAAAAGATGTTTTTTGCCTACATTTTATGTGTATGTGTCTGTAGTTTTTTTAAGAATTAAAGATTTTTCTGAATAAACTCAATTTGTACAATTTTGGTAAACTTGTAAACTCAGATTAGGAATTTATTATGAATGATGAATAATCTTGAATATAATTATACTTTGTATTTAGCAAACTTGAGTCTTAAATGTATCAAATACAGGACTCTAAAATTTTATATATGTGTGTGTATGTATGTATATATATATTTTTTTCTTCTAGTATTTTAGATTTTGAGATAATGTAAAATATAAAATGAAGTTGGTTGAAAGAATGCTTTACAAAGTAGTCTACATTTAACATGGAAAAAAAAGATATGTAGTCTTAAGATGTTTTTATATTTTTTCAGCCAGTTTTAATAAATGTCTATGATATGCTTAGTTTTCTCTCAACAATGCCATATGGCACATATTGTATAAATTATTTTGTCTGTGAAGAAAATGAGGCATAATTAGAGTAAGGAGCAAAGTTGGGACTCAGATTCATGACCTTGATCTTGCTTTAAGTGCTATGAAAGTCATAAATGGAACTTCATTTGTCTCAAGCCACAGAGACAAATTTGAGCATGGACCTTCATTATGATAAAGATACCTACTATTTATTGAGAGTTTCCTATGTACTAGACACTGTTCTAAGAGCATATGTACTTACTTACAAATTATGCACATACACTAACACACATATAATATGTTACAGTATAAAACAAAAGTTTTTAAAAGAGTGAGATAAAGATGCTTAAATATTTTATAATAGTACAAAAGTATTTTATTCTCACTAAAACATATTGTGTGTGTGTATATTTATTTAGTGAGAGCAGTGTGATTGAATATGTTACCTTGTTTTTGAAATCTTATTCTAAATTTATGATCCAGATGAAGGTCTGGTCTAAATTCCATTTTTAAAATTTAGATGTAATGCTGCTGCTGACTCACAGATATACTGATCCAAAAGGAACAAGTACTTCTTTTCCTGTAATAAGTCATTATACTGAATTTTCAGTCCCATTGCCAGTTATGTGAAGGCTTTTCCAGAACATTCTCTAGTGAATTTTTGTCTTCTCTAATACCAACAAATTGTTTTTGCAAATTAATCAGAAGATGTTGAATAAACACTTTTTGTAAAAAAGGGAAGAAAATCCCCTTCATTTGAATAACTGCTAACCAGATAGGAAAAAAATTCTGTTTTTAAAGTTTGTAAGTATACAGACATGAATATTTGTATAGGTCAGAGGTCTGCAGCCTGCAACCTGCAGGGCAAAACTGGCCTATATATACTTTTGTACAGCCTAATGAGACAAGATTGGTTTTTACACTTCCAAATGGTAAGAGGTGGGGAAAAAAAAATCAAAAGAGGAATATTTTGTGACATATGAAAACTATATGAAGCTCATATTTCAGTGCCCGTGAATTTTTATTGGAATGGCCACACTCATTGTTTTACTGTCTATGGCTGTTTTCACACTGCAGCAGCAGAGTTGAGTAGTTACAATGGAGACCATATGGCTTACAGGGCTCAAACTACTTACTATCTGGCCTTTCTAGAAAGTTCGCTGACTTCTCATATAGATGATACTTATATCATTTTTCAGTTTCAGAATGAGAGTGATAGAAAAGTTCTCAAACTTTTTTGAATATATCCTTTGATGTCTTTTGTCAATTTGCTAAAACCTATGAATTATCATTTTAGATACTGCTCCTGCCTCATTCTAGCTCTTTTCTCTTTCCTTTTTGGACTCCAATAACATGTATGTTATACCTTTTCAATGTATCCCTTATATCTCTAGGGGACAAGTCACCCCAAATCCCAGCTCACTTTCCTGGATTTACCTGTTCTCCTAGATCTTGGTCCCCTGATTCTTCACTCTTTTGTTAGCTCTCTAATGTCTTCAAACACATTTTTAAAAAATGTCCCACTTTTAAAAATTGTTCTCTGTAGGAAGTTTGTTTCAAGTTGCATAGTCCGCTATTTATGAAACCAGAGTCCATTTCCAAACATTTAAACAAATATTCTCTCCTTAGCACGAGTTACTTCTGCATTCATAGTTTAAATATCACTTATCTTGGTGGGTCAGATAGATATGTTTATTATTTTGAAACTACCTGTCAAGTAGTGTTTTATTGACAGCGACATCACAGAAAAATCTAGCACAGCTGAAACATTTGTTATTTTTAAAAGAAAAATGCTTACCTCATTATTAAATTTGATAGCTCTTACAGACTTTGACACAAGATAACCAGCATAATTGTGCATGGCATATTCTCACAGTTAATCTCATTATAAAGCATTGATAGTAAAGCTTCTCTTATTTAAAATAATATAATCTGTAAACTCACATTCATGGGCCACATACAAGCTGCAGTTCATTACAGTACTCTAAGAGCAAATGGACAAATGGGAGTGCCACCGTGGAATTCTGGTGTGTAGAACTTCTACTCTCCCCTGAACAGTCAACAGACCTAGTGAGGGTTTCTGTTGTCAAATGATTAAATGTCTTTGAAGCTGATTTCCTTCCTTCCTTCCTCCTTCCCTCACGTTCTTCCTTCTCATGAACTGTAAACTGAAGTTCTAAAATACATGTTCTTAAATCTTGGGGGATTATCTTGAGCACCTGTATACTGTTCCAGTCTATTCTTATTCTTTATAGGGATTATTCCATACAGGAGAGTAAGCTTTTTAAAGTACAAGTAAGATCATGTCACTCTCTTCCTTAAAAAACCATAAGGCTTCATAGTGGATTTAGAATAAAATCCAGAATTTGTACTCAGATATTTTATTTGATTATTAGAATGTAATCAGAATGTAAGCTCCTTAAGAGCAGGGACCTTGTCTCTTTTCCCAGTGTATTATCAGCACCTGGAACAGTACCTCATGAAGAGGTGTCATGACTAAGTGTTTGATGAATAAGTGATATATGAATAAAGGGGAATTAAATACCTAGAGTTTCATATTTGTGGTACTAAAAAGTTAAGATCTTATTAAAGGGTTAACTCTGATTTGCCTTTTTAGATTGCTCTGCACAAAATTGTCATTTAATATCATTTTGTGAATACTTTTATTGGAAGCTCTAAGGTTTCTCAACTGTTATTCCTATAAACTGCAACATTATTGATGTGTTAATATTTTTACTTGTCCCTTCTGTATGCCTTTGCTGTGGGTAGTTATATGAATGAATTGTGTGTGTGTGTGTGTGTATATACCAAATTATAAAAACCTAACTGCAGAGAAGTTGGATTTGACATGTGGGTTATGTGTTTTCCTTCATCACATTTGCAGTCCTTACACAGGGATTGATCAGAATGATCAAACTCAACTTGGCTGCCTCAGTGGTAATAGATACTAAAAGAAGGTACCTATTCCTTATTCCTAATAGTTGGTCTGGCTGATGACAACTGCTATTTCAGCAGTTAACGCTGGATACTTAATTTTAGGCAAAATTTTGTTAGTGTATCTTTGCCTCAATCATAGACACATGTTGAAAGATTTTTGAAAACAAATGCTAGATACTTTGTTTCCAAAATTTGGGATGTTAACTTTTTCAGGAAGCTCATAAGATGGTGAGAGAAGCAAATGTCAAGCAGGCAACAGCAGAAAAACAGCTAAAAGAAGCACAAGGAAAAGTAAGTTGCTGCTGCTTTTAATACTATAAGATGTAAAGAAATTAGTGATTACTATTTTAAAAATACCTTAACATTTATTGGATTTGTTCTGATTATAAAAGCAGTGCTTACTTTAGAAGATTTTTAAAACTACAGGAAACTATAAAGAAGAAAATAGCTACTACATATATATAATTAATAATGAATGTTTGGTGTCCATTTATATTAGAAGCAAATGATTTAAAGCCTTGTGAATCACATGTATTATCAAAAGGATTACATAATCACATTTTAAAGTTATTATTTATTTTCTTAATTCACTAAAAAAAAGCCAACTGAAATGTTATTAGATTTTACTATTTTAGGAACGGACAGCAACTAATCATAAGCTATTTTTTAATATATTTTGAAGATTTTGAAAATTCACATAAGTGAAATGTTAGACATTTTGATAATTTAAAAAATTTCATCTGATGTGAATAGCAGCTGAATCCAGACTGTATGGAAACATCAAAAAACTTGGTTTTAAAAAAAAAAACATTTGGTTTTACTTTCCTTTTATTAATCCATAGGAAATACAGATTAAACTTATATTTCATCTTTGAAAGTAACCAAATTGCTAACATTTAGCTGCATCTGTCATAAAACATATTCAGTGTATGTGACTGTGTTGATTTCTTTTCAAGATTGATGTACTTCAAGCTGAAGTGGCTGCATTGAAGACACTTGTATTGTCCAGTTCTCCAACATCACCTACACAAGAGCCTTTGCCAGGTGGAAAGACACATTTTAAAAAGGGGCATACAAGAAATAAAAGTACAAGCAGTGCTATGAGTGGCAGTCATCAGGACCTCAGTGTGATACAGCCAATTGTAAAAGACTGCAAAGAGGTAACTCGTCCAGGACTGTCCCCTCTGACTCTGTTGATACTTATTAATTCTCATCACTGAGGTGTTGGTTATGATTTTTGCCAGCAAAATTTTTAGTACAAAATATTCAATATTAAGATGGGGGAGGCATTATCTAGAGCTGGCTGCTTTCAGGGATTCTTCATTTCCCTTCTCTACCTGGCTGATTTTGGAGTACCCGCTGGAAACTTGGTAAGTTTCTTAATCTCGATATTTCATTTAGGGAGCAAACTGTCATGTGTTGTATAAAGGAGAGTGGGTGGCTTTAATGATATGACTAGTCAAAATTTATTGCTAGAGTGCTCTAGCAAAATATGAATATAAGAATGTGTGAAAACATTTAGGTGATTTTCTTGAAGAATGGCACATTGCTTTTACTTAAATTCTGGGAGAAGCAGAATTTTATATCAGTAAGGTAGTCCTAGAGTTCAGATAATTAACTAACAAAAAATGGAACTAAGGGTAGCCTTATCATTTTAAAAGATATGTTATAAAGATAACTGAGATAATAACTGGAAATATTTTGAGGTGTTTTTTTTTTTTTTTTTTTTTGCGGTACGCGGGCCTCTCACTGTTGTGGCCTCTCCCGTTGCGGAGCACAGGCTCCAGACACGCAGGCCCAGTGGCCATGGCTCACAGGCCCAGCCGCTCCGTGGCATGCGGGATCTTCCCGGACCAGGGCACGAACCCGCATCCCCTGCATCTGCAGGCGGACTCTCAACCACTGCGCCACCAGGGAAGCCCCTTTTTGAGGTGTTTTGAGTAAAATAGTTTTTACTTACATATGATGAGAAAACATTTCCAAGGGGATTGATCACTAATTAATGAGCAGCCTTCTCCCATGTTTTTCTTAAAAGCTATATTTTACATTGTGAATTCAAGTTCATCATTATTCATTAAGAAGCTGTGTGTGCTTGTTCAGATTTTTGCATGGAAGCCAGGAGTTTATTAAATTGAATAACCAAGGTTGTTACTTATTTTAATTGAATTGCATTTTTAGTTATTAATAAAAAAGATGCTAGTGAGAGAGAAGTTCAGTACTTGGTCAAATCTGAATGTGACAAAATCTGAAATTCACATTGGTTTCTATTAAAAATTTAAGAAGCTTTTTTAGTCATAACTTTAATTCTGATTTCTTTCAATTTAGATAGTATTTTTTTTTTGGCTGCGTTGGGTCTTTGTTGCTGTGCGCAGGCTTTCTCTAGTTGCAGCGAGCAGGGGCTGCTCTTCATTGTGGTGCTCAGGCTTCTCATTGTGGTGGCTTCTCTTGTTGTGGAGCACAGGCTCTAGGCGTGTGGGCTTCAGTAGTTGTAGCACGTGGGCTCAGTAGTTGTGGCTCGTGGGCTCTAGAGCGCAGGCCCAGTAGTTGTGGTGCACGGGCTTAGTTGCTCCACGGCATGTGGGATCTTCCCAGACGAGGGATTGAACCTGTGTCCCCTGCATTGGCAGGTGGATTCTTAACCACTGCGTCACCAGGGAAGCCCTAGATAGCATTTTTCATTGCTTGGTACAACTTGTATTTTTGCTATGGTTTCTCAGTGTGTGTAATTATGTACCTTTTTTCCCTATTGTCTACACTAAGAAAATTTAAATATTTTCTCATGGAAAATTTTAAAGTTTTGTTTTTAATTTACAAAATTCCTTAAAATATGAATAGGCAGCATATAACTTTTTGCTTTCCACATATATCCTGTTTTCTAATACATGTGAAAAACTTGTCAAATAGTTTCATTAGACAGCAGAAACACATAAATTTGACTTGTGTACGTCTCAGAAAACGATCTAACAATTGGAAGGAAAATGAAACATGTCCATGTTTCTGCAGAAAATGTGATGGGGGCATTTGGTCATAACGTATCTTCTGAAAGCATTTAAAACACATGTGAATGTATGCACACACATGTAATGAGGCAAGGCTTTGAGATCAAGTCACTCAGATGTCAACTTTTACTGGTTTCTTGCTCTGTAACCTTGGTCAAGTTATTTTATTTCTCTAAACCCTAGTTTCCTTATCAATAAATGGAGATTATAATATTTATCTTGCTCAGCTTTTAGGATTAAATGTTTGTGAGGTGCTTACCATAGTTCCTGACAGAGTCAGCTCTTAATAAATTAATTACTGCCTTTAAACTAGAATCTTTCCTTAGAACACTACTTACCTACTTTGAGCTTTATATCCATCAAAGGGTAGCCTTTACAAAGAAAGTGAATTTGAAAATGTAAGTATTACTTATCTGCTAATATTTTTATCCTTTCACCTTTAGCTTTGATTCAAGGAATTTATGGATTGGGATGAAAAATATTCACTCTGAGATTGCCACTATACACCTTAAAGGAAAGTCTGTAGGAAACCTGGGGTACAGTCAGCCTTTTGTTACTTTTGTGTAGACTCCCTGCACATCTGATTGAGCTGTGCTAGAGGCCATAGCTGCAGTCAGTGCTTCATTTATAGTGTATCCAGTGCTTCTGGCTTACAGTGCCAGGCGAGTGAGAGACACTACTCTGTGTTTGGGTGGCTGTGGGTGGATGTAGCTTTGTATGTTGACAGGTAGTGTTGAGCTGGGCTGAGGGAATCTGTAGAGAAGAATACTTGGGAAAATTTATTAAATTGGATGGGTAGAGAAAGGACAACTGGAAGAGTGAATAGGAAGGTGGGTGCCAGCCTGGATTATTACTGATAATTCAGATGGTAGATACTGGATGTTGAAATGCCAAAACAATCTAAATAAATGTTATATTTTAAGATAGTCTGTTTAGGAGGCTATGTGTGTGCTGCTTTTAGTCTTGCAGCTTATACAGTAAATATTTTGGAAATTCTTTTGGAAATGCCTTAAGGTAGTAGCAGAAGAATTGGTGTCACTTTTGACCCCAAACGAGGTTTCACGGTTTAGTCAGTCTCTGTTTATTCAAACATGTTATTTTTAAATTCTTTTTTGAAAAATTATTTAATTAATTTATTTTTGTGTGTGTTGGGTCTTGGTTGCTGCGCGGGCTTTCTAGAGTTGCAGCGAGAGGAGGCTGCTCTTCGTTGTGGCATGCAGGCTTCTCATTGCGGTGGCTTCTCTTGTTGCGAAGCATGGGCTCTAGGCGCGCAGGCTCAGTAGTTGTGGTGCACGGGCTTAGTTGCTCCGTGGCACGTGGGATCTTCCCGGACCAGGGCTTGAACCCATGTCCCCTGCATTGGCAGGTGGATTCTTAACCACTGCGCCTCCAGGGAAGCCCCTCAAACACTTTATTTAATTAACTTGGCTCCAAATTACTTTTTGATTATTTTCACAAAAGACTTATCATCCTTTATATTCAGAACAGTGTGCACTTGTATCTTTTTCTATTTTAACTTTTTTTTGCGGTACGCGGACCTCTCACTGTTGTGGCCTCTCCCGTTGAGGAGCACAGACTCCGGACGCGCAGGCTCAGCGGCCATGGCTCACGGGCCCAGTCGCTCCGCGGCATGTGGGATCTTCCTGGCCCGGGGCATGAATCCGTGTCCCCTTCATCGGCAGGCGGACTCTCAACCACTGCGCCACCAGGGAAGCCCTGCACTTGTATCTTAAGGGGAGCTGCAACATTACTATTATTTTTTTTTGGCGAGGTGGTTAATAGTAGTGTCCTTGGACACCATAGTGGATACATTGAAAAGCACCAGCTAGTCATTTGGGAGTTTGGATTGTTTTTTTAAAAGAAAAATTGCGGGGCTTCCCTGGTGGCACAGCGGTTGAGAGTCCGCCTGCCGATGCAGGGGACACGGGTTCGTGCCCCGGTCTGGGAGGATCCCACATGACGCGAAGCAGCTGGGCCCGTGAGCCATGGCCGCTGAGCCTGCGCGTCCGGAGCCTGTGCTCTGCGACGGGAGAGGCCACAACAGTGAGAGGCCCGTGTACCGTAAAAAAAAGAAGAAGAAAAGAAAAATTGCTGCAATGGAATATTACTCAGCCATAAAAAAGAGTGAAATATTGCCATTTGTAGCAACATGGATGGACCTAGAGATTATCATACTAAGTGAAGTAAGTTAGAAAGAGAAAGACAAATATGATATCACTTATATGTGGAATCTAAAAAAAGATGCAAATGAATTTATTTACAAAACAGAAACAGACTCACAGACGTAGAAAACAAACTTATGGTTACCAAAGGGGAAAGGACGGGGGAGGGATAAACTAGGAGTATGGGATTAACAGACATACATTACTATATATAAAATAAACAACAAGAATTTACTGTATAGTACAGGGAGCTATATTCAGTATCTTGTAATAACCTATAATAGAAAAGAATCTGAAAAATATATGTATAACTGAATCACTTTGCTATATACCTGAAATTAACACAATATTGTAAATCAACTATACTTCAGTTAAAAAAAAAGAAAAATCACTACTGTGTATTATAACTGATCAAGAATGGTCCAATTATTATTTTAAATAAAGAGTATTTCTTTTTCAGTAATATTTAAATTAGGTTTCAGTTTTATAAAGTTATTTTATGTTTGTACTTTTTAAAAAGTTATTTTGTGTTTTCTTTTGTCAGGCTGACTTATCCCTGTATAATGAATTCAGATCTTGGAAGGATGAGCCCATAATGGACAGAACATGTCCTTTCTTAGACAAAATCTATCAGGAAGATATTTTTCCATGTTTAACCTTCTCAAAAAGTGAGGTAATTAAAAACACATTTTAACAGAAATGCATTAAAGTTGTTCCTATACCTTTTACTGAGTCATGTTACATATTTTAATATCTCTTACATAAATAAGTTATAAAGTGTCATATTTTACCATTTCTCCATTCCATATTAGGATCGTAATAATTTCTTGGCATTCACTTACTGAACCTCTTTCCTTATTTGAGCAGAGGATCACTTATGCTGCAGTGTGTTGCATTGGAGTGAAGTATTAAATATGTAAGGGGGTAGGACTTAATTTTTAGTCCAAGGTTCAGTGCAAGGGAAGTTATGTACACTCTAAAGTGTTTGTTGGGTTTATCTGTATGTGATTAAAAAGAAGTCCTATTTAGTTTCTTCTTCTTTAAAACAGGGGAAAAAATGCCTTCCTTGCCTGTATCACAGGATTGTTAAGATAAAATGAAGTGAATTAAGTAGATAGAAAAATTTTTTAAAAAATACTACACGGCAGTATACAAATGTAAGGTCATAAGTTTAATTTGTTCTTACATGTGGAAAGTTTGTCTACAAATATCCTGTTAATCAGTGTTTAAGAAAGTTAATCCTAAGAGTCTTTTGTTAAGTCTTTAGAGGATTTAATTATATAACACTGCTTGTAAGGAAAAGTTAAGATGAACAGTAAAATGCTTTTGATATGTAGATATGTTAGTCATTGTGGCTCTGGTTTTAGGTAGGCTGTTCAGTATGAGTAATCTTGCCAGAATGAAATTTGTCTATTTCATCAATTGTTTATCAGTTACTACCGTCTCCATCTGGGCATTTAATACTTGATAACTCAGTTAATTCGTTTTTTTGGGGGGGTTTTTTTTTTTTTTTTTTTTTTTTTTTTTGCGATACGCGGGCCTCTCACTGTTGTGGCCTCTCCCGTCGCAGAGCACAGGCTCCGGACGCGCAGGCTCAGCGGCCATGGCTTACGGGCCCAGCCACTCCGCGGCATGTGGGATCTTCCCGGACCGGGGCACGAACCCGTGTCCCCTGCATCGGCAGGCGGACTCTCAACCGCTGCCCCACCAGGGATGCCCTCAGTTAATTCTTTTGTAGACTCTTGTGCACATAAATACATGATCAGTAAATATATAGCTATAATTAACACATATTGCAGTGTTATGAATGACCAATAGGAAAAAATAATGCATAAGTTTAGCAAAATTAAAGCCTTAGGATATTCATTTTGAAGTGACGTAACCAATGGATGTTAATTATGGGTAAGGGGTGGTGTGGAATTAATGTCTTTAATCTCCTTCTAGGTAATAAGAAAAGTTATTTAGCTATAACTGAATTGCCTTTCATAACAATGTTTGAATTATAAAAGAATTCAAACTGAGATTATGTGGTTTCCTTCTTTTTCATTAGCTAAGGCAAATCTAGTGGACCTTGGAAGAAATAATTTTTAAAAACCAGTTTATTATAGAATAGAATTTTTATATTTTCCTGCCAGCATAGCATCTAATACTTCTTTGTTCTTTTTGAAGTTGGCTTCGGCTGTTCTGGAGGCAGTGGAAAACAATACTCTAAGCATTGAACCAGTGGGACTACAACCTATTCGATTTGTGAAAGCGTCTGCAGTTGAATGTGGAGGACCAAAGTACGTTTTCAAAACCATGTCTTAGGGAAGATACTGAGCTTTTAAAATTTTATGTGTTGTAGTTATTTAATATTTTCTGGTTTTAAATGTTAAATCTCTTGTCAGTTTTCTATTTAAAGTCTGTGCAGCCCAAAGACCAATCCCTGGGCAGTGTGGGGATTTCAAATTTAGCATCAGTGGAGAGCCCTTTTAATTACAAACGTATATGTGGGATCCAGGTAGATCAGGTGTTAGAAACTTCTTTAAAAACCGCATGTTATAATCCATTAGTTGATTATGAAATCTCTTTAGTGGGTCATAAGCAGAATTTTTGTTTGTTATACTTATATGTACAGCTATGTGTTCTGGGCTTTGTGTAAATTATTTCTTTTTGAGGCTTGCCATCAAAAATAGTTTGAGAAGACAGTGAATTAGACCAACTCTTACCAAGCATGAAAACAGGGTACCAGAAGGCTTGGTTAGTCCTCTCCTTTACTACTCTCATTATAAAACTTTCTCACTTTGGTAGATAAACAGCTCTGTCTCCCATATGTGAGAGATATTTGGCAGTTTTATACCTTCAGGGGTGACTCCCACACTTCGTAGCAGGGCAAGCTGTCTTCCAACTGGTCCTGGGAGGAGGAAAGACTGAAACCAACAGTACATAAAACGTTTGCCACAGCTGTTTAAAAAGTGACTTCAGAAGATTTTGAGGAAGCTGCTTAGTTGGTGGTGAAGAACTAGATCGGTATAGGGGACCGAAGAGCCCGAGAGAGCTCACAGCAAGCAATAATTGAATCCCATCAGGCCATTTTGAAGGCAGAGGAGGAAATAACTGGTTGAGATTAACTACTAGGTCTGTTAAAGCCAGTCGTAGGAGTTGTGTAGTTCTTGTTTCCTGTTACGCACGTCACACTCTCAGCAGCATCACACAGTGTTGGTATTTGGGTAACTTAATCCTGTATTTGCTCTGTGAGCCACACGTCTACCTAGAGTTATGTCCTGTTTGACACTCCCCCATGCCACACCTGTAGTATGGTGGCCTCTGAATTTTGGGGAAGAGATTTTCATTCCTAAATTCTATCCTTCAGCAAACACCTGGGTATTTTTATCCTGGCCATTAATACTTTTTGTACTTTTAGTTTCTATGTTATACCTTATTTTAAATATAGCAGTTTTTACTGTAGGATTTTAAATTTATACTTGCATTATATATCACACATTAAACATGCAAATATCAAATGATAACAAATCAGAGTCTCAGTTAAAGTAGATTTTTACAGTATTTTAGTAAAATAATTATACAGATTAGGTTTAGAGAATAATTTACATCGTTAAGAATATTGTTCTTGTGGGAATGGGGCCAGAAACCAAGGTGTTTGTGGTGCATATTGTGTGGAGAATACTAAAGAAGACGTTGTCCTCTTTTATGAAACGTGACGTATGGCTCTTGTGGATGAGGTTATCAAGATAAACACTAAACGAATGGCACAGTGCTTGGGGAATTTTGTGGAAGGCAAGATCATTCTACTGGTGGTGATCAGGGACTGTTCTTGGGATTTGATTTGATCTGGGCTTTTGAAGCATGGGTGGAATTGGGGAGATAAGGAACAGTACATACGACTGAATAAAGGAACAAGAAAACAGTGTGTTCAGAGGATGGTGAGTGTTTGGAGAGGGAAGATGTGAAAAAAAGGAATTAGAGGTGACTGATTAGAGGGATACTGTGAGCTTTTGGAAATCAATAGGAAGGGCTCTGGTTTTGGAAACAAGATGATAGGTCTAGATTTAGACACGTTGACATCCCTAAGTGAAAATGGCAAGCAAGGATTTGGAATCTTGGGACTAGAGCTGTTAGGGGATACTGAGGTAGTGTGGCATGTTAAAAAAAAACATTGGAATTAGAGGTCAGAAGACTTAGTGTTGAATCCTGGCTCAAATAAAAATATATTGGCTTTAGAAATGAGATAACTTAAACACTTCTTTATTATTTTAAAAGTTGATACTTAAAACCACTTTACCTGAGTCCTTTCAAAATTAGAAAAATAGTAGACAAACAGGTATGTCTGCTTCCAAAAGGTGATTTTTATCAGTTTGATGGTTACTTTTTTCTCTTGTGTAAATTGTGCTTAAAATAGTATAGTTCCAAGGACTTTTACCCACTTGTGCCTTAAATTTCTTGATTGTCTATCCTCCCCAAGCTAGTAGTTAGTGCTTTTAAATATTGTTATAGATCATTAAAGGAATTTTCCAATAAAGGAACAATGAGGCTAAATCTCTTTGAAAAGGTAAGAATTCTTTTGTGATTTGAATGGCCACTTCCAAAATTACCCTTTTAAATGCACATTCTCCATGTGTTTGCTTAATATGGAGGCACATTTGTATCATATTTCTGGTAAGTATAGCTGAAAATTAACGTTCATTTAATATATTTTTCTTTATTATATAATTTACAATGTTGTATAAAATGCTATTGGCCACTTTATTTTACTTAGAGCTACACTAATTTTGCATTGACAAGGAATGATAGCTATCTTCAGTCAAGCTTCTAATTTAGGAGGTTGACACCTGGGCTGCTGTGAGTCCAGCCTGATCCTGTTGAGCAGTGGAGTGACAGGTGGCCTGTCACTTAACCAACAGTCATTGAATGTCTGCTGTGTGCCAGGCCATGCTTGGTGCCAGGCATTTAAAGATGAATAAAATACATTTACTGTTCTCAAGAGGCTTTCAGGGGGACTTCCCTGGCAGTCCAGTGGTTAAGACCCTGCACTTCCAGTGCAGCGAGTGCAGGTTCAATCCCTGGTCGGGGAACTGAGATTCCACATGCCAAGTGGTGTGGCAAAAAAAAAAAAGAGGCTTTCAGCCTAATCCCAGCCAGAAAGCCCTCATACCAAATTTTACATGTTGTAGTATGCAAAGAGAAAGGTTGGTATGTCTAAATGTAGTGTACCCTTTGTGTAATTGTTAAGATTCAGTGTATTTGTACGGTAGCTTATTCCTTTGTACTTCTTAGGCCTAGGTGCCACGTTAAATGCATATATACCAACCCAACACACCAAAAAGTATCCCATCTGGAAGCTGTTCTCCTGCAAAGCTGTCAGTAACATGTTTTGAGACCTAAGCAGTCACTTTTAAGTTTTTTTCAACTGAGAGAGAAGTTGAAGTCCCAGTGGAAAGCTGGGAGCTGCCCTGCAGCTGATTACTCATTCGTAAGTTTGCCCCAGGACACATATGAACACATTTAGCTTCTATTTCTAGCACCATGGTTAAAGCTATGCCTGTAAGCTTATACTAGGATGTAAGCCCCAAAGGGCAGGGCTTTTGTCTTTTTCATCATTATAGCCCAGCATCACAAAGTGCCTGGTACGTGTTCGGTTCTCAGATATTAGTTGTCTTAATGAATATACAACTCGTCCAGAAGGTAGGGGCAAAATGCTTTTAATTTAAAAAACTAAAATTTATCCTTGTTTTACAGAAAATGTGCTCTCACAGGTCAGAGTAAGTCCTGTAAACACAGAATTAAATTAGGGGACTCAAGCAATTATTATTATATTTCTCCTTTTTGCAGATACAGGGTAAGTAATTTAACCACAAATTTCTTTTTTTAATTAATTTATTTATTTTTGGCTGCATTGGGTCTTTGTTGCTGCGCGTGGGCTTTCTAGTTGCGGCAAGTGGGGGCTACTCTTCGTTGTGCTGCGCGGGCTTCTAGTTGTGGTGGCTTCTCTTGTTGCAGAGCATGGGCTCTGGGCGTGCAGGCTGCAGTAGTTGTTGCTCGTGGGCTCAGTAGTTGTGGCTCAAGGGCTCTAGAGCACAGGCTCAACAGTTGTGGCGCACAGGCTTAGTTGCTCCTCATTAACCACAAGTTTTAATAAAGCTTGCTTTGATGTGAGATATTTGACTGTTTAACATTTTTTTTTCTTTTTGGCATAGATCACTTCTGTATGTAACTTTTTCACATATATTCGATATATTCAACAGGGACTTGTGAAACAGCAGGATGGTGAGTGTTCTTAATTCATTATAAAATATTTGCATGAAATTCAGTAAAAAGTATGGAACATAATAGTAAGCGCAAGTCAACTTTATCATTGGTACATTTATATTGAATCTCTTTTGTAGGTCTAATAAAATGTGTGAAGAATTTGGGAACAAATGCATCTTTTAAACATGTATTTAATCCTTATATTTGCCTCATTTTACTCTAATTTTAAGCAGAATCAGTTTTAACTTTTAAGGGGTGTATGATAAACCAGATGGTAAGTGTGAGAGGAGCATAAAGCCCATTGAATTTACTCCTTAAGAAATAAAAATGAACAAGCTCTAGACATGGTCAGATTTATTTTATTTTATTTTATTTATTTTTTAATAGATTTTTTATTTTTGGCCATGCCACGTGGCATGTGGGATCTTAGTTCCCTGACCAGGGATCAAACCCATGTCCCCTGCAGTGGAAGTGCAGAGTCCTAACCACTGGACCACCAGGGAATTCCCCAGATTTATTTTAATTACTGGAACCCACAAGGCACTAACAATAAATTTTTTCCTGTATTTTCTACTTTCATGTGTAAGTTAATAAAGCAGTCCTGAGCGTAATTCTGAGTGAAATAAAGATGACTGTGATCTAAATCAGCTGAGACATGTGGATGATATATCCAGGATAGTCAGCCCAGGACTCTGCTGGATATTTTTTAATGTAGTCTTTCATGATTACTTATGGTTTTATAGCCGAATGTCTTAAATACTAGGCATAGAAACTAATATGGCCTGACAGCTCAAAAGCAGTGTTTTGTTTTGTGTTTTTGTTTTTTCTTTAAATATGTATCATTGTTTTAAAACAGAAATAGCAGATACTAGGCTAGGGACAAGTCCATGCCAATTTTCTATTTGAAGTTGTGGGAAATTTTTCTGTTTTTATTTTTCTAAACATTGAAAATTTTCTTATACTTTAAAACTAGTAGATGCCTACTATCTTTCTGTCATGTAAACCAGTGAATCTTAATTCTTTGGAAAAATCAATCGTGTTGATAAAAACTTAGTTTAGCGTTTTCAAGCTCTAGTACGTTGAAAATAGTCATTTATTTATAATCCCATATAATTAGGTTTTAATGCATAAAAGAAAAGGGGTGAAACCTGTCTCTAATTAACATTGAATTTCAAAAGCCCACAGAGCATAAAAGCAGTCTTTAAACTATACAGTACTTTTTATGACTTTAATAAAATTTAAATCTTTTTTAATACCTATTGGTAGATAATATGATTTAAGCTGAAGAACAGATGATTTGTGTTAAGTTGTCAAGCATATTTTTTCTTCTTGTTAAAAAAAGAAGTTTTATGTAAAAGAATGAAATTAGAGCACTCCCTAACACCATACACAAAAATAAACTCAAAATGGATTCGAGACCTAAATGTAAGACCAGACACTGTAAAACTCTTAGAGGGAAGCATAGGAAGAACACTCTTTGACATAAATCACAGCAGGATCTTTTATGATCCACCTCCTAGAGTAATGGAAACAAAAACAAAAATAAAGAAATGGAACCTAATGAAACTTCAAAGCTTTTGCACAGCAAAGGAAACCATAAACAAGACGAAAAGACACCCCTCAGAATGGGAGAAAATATTTGCAAACGAATCAACGGACAAAGGATTAATCTCCAAAATATTTAAACAGCTCATGCAGCCCAATATTAAAGAAACAAACAACCCAATCCAAAAATGGGCAGAAGACCTAAATAGACATTTCTCCAAAGAAGATATACAGATAACCAAGAAGCACATGAAAAGCTGCTCAACACCACTAATTATTGGAGAAATGCAAATCAAAACTACAATGAGGTATCACCTCACACCAGTTAGAATGGGCATCATCAGAAAATCTACAAACAGCAAATGCTGGAGAGGGTGTGGAGAAAAGGGAACCCTCTTGCACTGTTGGTAGGAATATAAATTGGTACAGCCACTATGGAGAACAGTATGGAGGTTCCTTAAAAAACTAAAAATAGAATTACCATATGATCCAACAAGCCCACTATTGGGCATATACCTAGAGGAAACCATAATTCAAAAAGACACATGCACACCCCAATGTTCATTGCAGCACTATTTACAATAGCCAAGTCATGGAAGCAACCTAAATGCCCATCGAAAGACGAATGGTTAAAGAAGATGTGGTACATATATACAATGGAATATTACTCAGCCATAAAAAGGAACAAAATTGAGTCATTTGTTGAGACATGGATGGATCTAGAGACTGTCATACAGAGTGAAGTAAGTCAGAAAGAGAAAAACAAATATCGTATATTAACACATGGATGTGGAACCTAGAAGAATGGTACAGATGAACTGGTTTGCAGGGCAGAAGTTGAGACACAGATGTAGAGAACAAACGTATGGACACCAAGGGGGGAAAACCACGGTGGGGTGGGGATGGTGGTGTGCTGCATTGGGCGATTGGGATTGACATGTATACACTGATGTGTATTATATTGATGACTAATAAGAACCTGCAGTATAAAAAAACAAAAAGAACAACTAATACTAAACTTTCTTTGGGTTATTTGTATGGAAATATGTTAATATAAATGTTTCAGACATTACATGAAATTTCTAAAAATCTTATATGTGCTGCTATAATGTTATAAGTCATAATTCTAGTTATTACTTTAAAATGTATGTCTCAGAAACAACTAAATTTCCCTGTCAATTGCATTATTATGAACTTTCATCCAATCTTTAACCGCGGTCATTTTTAAGTCTTCTGTCATTTACAGACAGTTCTGGGTGTACTCTGATGCCTTAGCAAAAATGTTCCTATAAAAGGGTTTCATCTTCAGGGAATTCATGGAAAAGACTGACAAGTACAGGTTTCTGGTAACTGACTGTACTGCTGAACTGAAGGAATGAGCATTTTCAGAACTCTAATGGAAAACTGATGAATTCATAAAAGTGCTAACAAAAGGTCAAGATGGAAAAAAAATTACATGGGACTGAGTGAACTGATGAGGATGATTATAATTTTTGTGACTTTATGTTTGAATAAAAAAAAAGAAAAGAAAAAAAGTTTTTGTAGGGAAGAATGAAAGGTACTCTACTTTGTGAAAACAGGAAGAAGGGATCATGAGTGGTTGTGGTGATGGTGATAAAAGTGATATCTTGTCTGGTTCCTCTTACCCTTTCACTTACAGCATTTGTTACACATTGTATACTGAGTGGGTTTGTAGTAAATTATTGTTAATTTTACAATCTGTTTATTGTCTGTGCCTTGTGCTAAAAAGGATTTAAGGCAGTTAAATATAAAGCAGGGTTTCTCAGCCTTGGTACTATTATTATTTTAAACTGGATAATTCTTTGTTGTGGGAGGCTGTCTTGTGCATTGTAGGATGTTTAATAGCATCCCTGGGCTTTACTCACTAGATGCTAGTAATGAAAAATATATCCAGACATTGCCAAATGCACACCTGGGGACACATTCTCCCAGGTTGAGAACCACTGATCTAAATCAATCTAATCTGATCATATGTCAGAGAGAGACCTTTTATTATCTAAAACATAGAGCAAATTTCTTCCCACTTACAGAGGGAACTTTCAGAAGCACAGATAATTGAAATTTACAGTTTATCCTCTGCATTTATTTTTATTTCTAATTGAGCCATACACAGAATCTTTCCCTATTATTACTCACAAAGAATGTTACTAAGTTCTCTGGACTGTCTCTTGTTTTCCTTTTTTTCCTGTTTACTCTGTTGGTTTTAATGAAAAGTGAAAAATGGCCAAGATACAGCAAACTATAGCAAGAAGATGCATAAGTTAGATAATAACTCTTGTGTAATTGAGCATTGAGTGTAGTTACTCAAGAAGGCAGCAGCATTGCCAGTTACTCAGGACATTGAGATGCCTGCCTTCTTTTGGGCTAAAATGGTAGTCAGTCATTGATGTATCTAACAAATCGTTGTAGCAAAATTGGTAAATACTGCTTATTTATTCATAAAACTGGGATGCTCACAAGTACATGGAGAAGTTAGTGTGAAGCAGTGATAGCATGTCTAAGCATTAGGTACATCATTAGGAGACGCCCAACTGGCATTTCAGCTAATCTTAAATTTTCAGTGAAACAGATTAAAAATAATTAAGATAATAGTTTATGATTTATGTGTTTCTCTTTTCTGTTTGTATAGTTGATCAAATGTTTTGGGAAGTTATGCAGTTGAGAAAAGAGATGTCATTGGCAAAGCTGGGATATTTCAAAGAGGAACTGTGATGCTCTGCCTGGGACCATGCATGAACCTCCCTGAAGACCTGGAAAATGACTGAATATTTTTATGGTTACTTGATATTTATTTCCTTTCAAGGAGTGGGTCCAAGACTTTTTCCCTCTTTTGCAAATTACACTGAAAAGTACTATGATTTCTTTTAAACTGACCTATGCTGTGTTTGCTTATTTAGTTGAACACACTATAAAGAATTACAGGTGTACTAGTGATTGTAATTTATAGTTGCAAAAAAAAAGCTAAATAAATAAATATTAGATTGAGGGTATTTTTGCTTTCTCTTCTAGCTCTGACATGATATATAGGGTCAGCTGAATATATTGAATTGTAGTTTTCAAACTTCATAGCAGCCTGCAAAAGACAAGAAGGGTAAGTGAACAGGATCAGCTTCCTTCCCCGCCACTACAATGACTCTATTTTTGTCTGTTTTATATGTTAGGATTGAAAAAACATTTTATTTAAAGAAAGATTTCTTCTGAAAAGAAAGTTACTTTTATTCATTCCGTTCTCTGTAACTTAAAGAATCCCTTTATTATGGTGATTAATAGAGGACAATCACATTTTATTCTAGAGATGCACTCTTGAACATCTTGATGTAGTGTATTTATACTTTACATACATTGAGCACTGTAGTAATCATTGAAAGGGTATAAAGATAAATTAGGAGTTTGATGTGTGCTCAGGGGAGTTGGAAAGGGTGTGGGTTGAAAGAGTGATACTTGCAAAGGATACACTGATCACAGAGCCACTCGATCTGTCAGTTTCAAATTGTAAAACAAATGGTGTGGAAAAGCAAAAAGAAGAAATGAGAAACCACTTTAGTCCCTCCATCTAGAGAAAGCTACTCAATATTTTTGAAGAATAGACTTTCAGATATTTTCTACCTATGTGTGTACATTTCTGAAACAAAAGGTAGACTTTCTTTTTTTTTTTTACTTAAAAATTCTACAAATCTGGATCAATGTAAGGTTTTGATGATAGGATGTTAACTAATTGTGTTTGGAGATTAGTTTGTTTTAAATTTCTTTTTCATGTCATAATGCTGTGATGAGGATCCTTATGTATACTTCTTTGAACATTGTTGGCTTATTTCCTTCATATAGATGCCTAGAAGTAAAATTGTTGGGTCAAGCAAGGTACATGTGTATTTTAAAATATTTGATCTGCATTGCCAAATTGCCATCTAGAAGAGTTGAACCAATTTATATTCACAGTAGATGTGTATGAGAGAACTGGTGTTCTGAAGGTGGTATTACTTTCAGTCCTGTCTCAAAGGTTTGGTCAACCTTACGTATAGAAGACTCAGTCACCAGGATGGATGGAAGCGCACAGACAAAAGGATATTCGAGAATGGTATGGTAGAAACTATCATTACCATGCCCAGCTCAAGAATATGAAATTGAACATGAAAAGAAATTTGAAACTAGAATTTTATGTCTTGATAGTTCATGTGAGGGCATAATAAACATGTGCTCAGACTTTCAAAGCTTCAGAAGATTTTCCACACAAAGATGCAAATTAAAAACACTTTGGGGGGACTTCCCTGGTGGCACACTGGTGAAGAATCTGCCTGCCAATACAGGGGACTCGGGTTCGAGCCCTGGTCTGGGAAGATCCCACATGCCGCAGAGCAGCTAAGACCGTGTACCACAACTACCGAGCCTGTGCTCTAGAATCTGCGAGCCACAACTCCTGAGCCCACATGCCACAACTACTGAAGCCTGCATGCCCTAGAGCCTGCATGCCGCAACTACTGAGCCTGTGTGATGCAACTACTGAAGCCCATGCACCTAGAGCCTGTGCTCCACAAGAGAAGCCACTGCAATGAGAAACCAGTGCACCGCAACGAAGAGTAGTCCCCGCTCACCGCAACTAGAGAAAGCCTGTGCGCAGCAGCAAAGACCCAACGCAGCTGGAAAAAAAAAAATTGGGGGAGCTTCCCTGGCGGTCCAGTGGTTAAGACTCCACGCTCCCAATGCAGGGGGCACACGTTCGATCCCTGGTCAGGGAACTAGGATCCTGCATGCCGCATGGCATGGCCAATAAATAAATAAATTAAAAAAAAACAAAAAAAACAAAACACTTTTGGAGAAAATACTAAAACTAAAAGAGAAACAAATCCAGGAGATGCTTTGAGATTTGGGAAGAAAAATGATCAGATACGTAGAGAAAGTTTGTTGATAACTTTAAAAGAATAAAAAAGTAAGGCTAAAGAAAATTTTAAAACTTCAGGTAGATCCATAACAATCTAGAACTAAAATTATTTGCAATATCAACACAATGGGAATGGGAGAAGACCAGGGAGCATGGGGATATATTAAAGTTCTTGTTAGATGAAAAATGGAGATAATCAGTTAAAAGTGAAGAGACCAAGTAGAGAAAGAATATGATACGGAAATAAAAAGTAAAAATATAGTCAAGTTGGATTAAAGTATATGATAACAAAGCATAAGGACATGGAAATGTTGGAATAAAAGAATGGAAAAAAGATGCCAGGAAAATACCAAAAGAAAGCTAGAGTGGTTATACTGTTATCAGAAAAGAACATGATAGGACAAAAATATTATTAGACATAGAGTTGGGTTTTACATAATACTAAAAATTGAGTGCACCAAGAAGACTTAATGAGAAAATAGAAATAATAAAAATGGAGAAATTTAAAAATACTAAGAGCTGACTAATAATATCAGAACGTAGAAGGATACAGAGAAAGTGCTTCAAGGAAAAGTTTATAGCTTTAAATCCTTATTTATATTTTTAAAATGAGCTGAGTGTCCAATTAAAGAAGTTATAGGAGAACAAGATGAAGGAGATAAGAGCAGAAACAGAAAACAAGAATGCAGTAGAAGATCATCAAAGCTATTGAGTCTTTGAAAAGATGAACAAAATAGACAAAAATTTCTGGCGAGTTTATCCTGGAGAAAGAGAAAATGCACAAATAACCCATACTGGGAATGAAAAGGTCTATGTCACTGCACATACTAACGGATGTTATGAACAACATGGCAATAAGTTTCAAAATTTAGGCAAAAGGGAAAATTCCTAGAAAAAATGTGTTATATTTTGGTTAAGAAGAAGTCAGAAGCCTGAGCAGTACTACTACTATTAAAGGAAAGGAAGTAGTTAGAAATCCTTCTGTGAAGAAAACTCTAGGCATAGGTGGTTTTACCAAATTTTATGGGTATTCTAATCTTAGATATATTCTGGAGAACAGAATGTCTCCTACATCAAAAACCAGTATAACTGATAGTAAAACTAGATGGGGGCAATACAAAAAAGGAAAATTATAGGCCCGTTTTGTCGTGAATATATATGCAAAGGCAAACAATGTAATATACTGAGCAAGTGGTGTTTATTCCAGGAATACAAAGATGGTATATTAGAAAATTTATAAATATTTGCTGCATTTACAGAATAAAAGTGAATTACCATCTAATCAATAGATGGAGAAAAACATTTGATAAAAATACTCATTAATTAATAACTTTTAGTAATCTGTAGATGAAAGGGTACTTCTCAGCTTGGTAAAGGGTATCTTCAAGCATCCTATAATAAACATCACCCTAAGAGAGGAAACATTAGAAACATTCTCTCTGAAATGAACAATTGAACAATAGAATAAAGATGACCGCTGTCTTCACTTTTATTCAGAATTGTACTATAAATGTTAGCCAGTGCAGCGCCATGAGGAAGATAAAGATATTGGAAAGGAGAAAGTAAACTGTCATTATTTGCTTATGATGTGATTATCTACATAGGAAATTTAAAAAATCTTCCATCAAATTATTAGGTGGCTAAATATGGGATCAGTATATAATTGTGAATTATACTTACATACACCGACCTCAAACAATTAGAAAATAGACTTTTTAAGACCAAACAATTGCAGACAATTCTAAAGTGCTAAGTAATCTAACCAAAGATTAGATTTGGTTAGATTACTGTGTAATCTGTACACAGACCTGTGTACAGAAAGTTATACAACTTCACTAAAAGACAGTAAGGAGGACTGGACTGATCCTATGTTCATGGATAGAAAGACAATATGAAAGATGTTAGTTCTCTCCAAGTTGATATATAGATTTAGTGCATCTCCAAACTAAATCCCAACATTTCCCCTTGAATTGACAAAATGAAATTTATGTGACGTGGTGAAGGATGAAGAATGACCAAGGCACTTTTGAATAAAAAGAAAGGAGGGATAATTTGTCCTGGGAGAAGGACTTCTTATAAGGCTGAAGTACTTAAGAGTGTGATGTGAGTGCAGAAACAGGAAAAATGGCCAGTGGAATAGAATAGAGAGCCCCAATGCAGACCCATGCATAGGTGTAAATTTCACATTGACAGAGAAGGCATGGTAGATCAATGATAGGACTATTAAGTAGAGCTGACAAAAAAAAGAGGAATATACAGAATTGGATCTCTTCTCCACACCATACATAAAAACAACTGTTTTAAGTGTCCTGAAACTTTAGAAATTTTGATGTAGAAAATATAGTTAAAACTATAGGTGAAACATATTTCAAAAACGTAGGTGAATATCTTCGTGATCCTGCTTAAACTGGAAGCAAAAGAGACCATGAAAGATAAATAAATGTAAAAGGAAATAGTGCTTTGTTATAAATTATTAATTTAGACATATTAAAGCCAAGCTGTAAACTGTAAGAAGAAATTTGCAAAACTCATAACCAATAATCGGTTAATATTAAGAATATATACAGAAATTCTACAAATTCATAAGAAAAAAAACAACAGAAAAATGGCCGAAAGACTGAAACAGGTCCTTCGCAGAATTGGAAGTGCATATGGGCCAAACACATATTAAGAGGTTTTCATTTCTGTTAATAATCAGATAAACTAAGTCAAGACCTCAGTGATATGTTTAAATTTATCCAACCAGCAAAAGTTAAAAAATGCAACACAGTCAAGTTTTGAAGAGAATTTCAGTCAACAGGATTACTCATATATTGCTAATGGGAATGTTAATATGTATCTACTACTGAAAAACCATTCATTTGAAAAGTTGAACATTAGTTGCCCATAGCCTAGCAATTCCACTTTTAGGCACATACTCGAGAAATACTTGCACAAAGTGTCCCAGAATACATATACAATAATGTCCTGGGAAAAACCCAAAGTCCATCTACAGGAGGGTAAAGTATTGTGTGCTCACATGGAACATGGCAACATAAATTGAATGAAAAAGTAAAACACTCAGAAGGCTACACATGGCATAATACTTTTCTCATGAAGTTCAAAAACTAAAACAATTGTTTAGGCATCTGTGTATATGAGACAAAACTATTAATAAAAAACCACAAGATAGTAATAAAGTTCAGGATAGGGTTACCTTTGGATGAGGGGGAGATTAGGAGAGAGAACTGAGAGCAGCAAATATGTGAGTAAATCATTGTTAATGTTCTAGTCCCTGGATTGGATGATGGGTTCATTTGTCATTTAAAGTAAATGCATGAACAAATGGATTAATAGAATCATGCACAGACCATGATGGTGGGATGTTACAAACCAAGGATTATGACTAGTCCAATTATATAAACCTGAATTCCAAAACCTAAAAGGGATAACAGGACCTGTTGATGAATTGGAAGAAGGAAAGGAAAGAGAGGTCGGTTCTGAATCCTAGGCTTTTGGCTTTAGCTATTGCTGCAATTTACTGAGATGAGCAAACCTGGGATGGAGCATATTACACATGGTGGAATAGAGACAAGAATTTAGTGTCTAACACATTGTTTGAGATGCCCGTTAAACATCAAAGTGGAAATGTTAGTAGGTATTGGATATACAAGTCTAAATTCAATGATATGGTCAGGCCAGCAGATAAGTTTGGGAGTAGTTAGCCATGAGATCAGACGAGAGCTTTAGGGATACTTTGGAGTCAGAGAAGTACGGCACCGGGCCCTGAGCTATGACAGACAGAGGAAAAGCCTACGAAAAAGACTTGACTACAGAGGAGCTAGTTGGAATGACAAGGCGGAGGAGAGGGTAGAGTTAGGGTGCTGACTAACAATTTAGATTCTTGAGAGTATTTCTGTAAAGAATTTAATCGCCCTGATTACCAATTCTGAAAAAAGAGGGAAAGACTTTGATACATTTCTATAAGTAAGTTCAGAGCTGGGGAGAGAGCCTGGTCCAGTGGAGAGAGCTCTGGATTGGGAGTTGCTCAGAAGACATACATTCTGGTCCAGGCTTGGTTCCCCCAAACCTGAGAGGTTAGGCAGGTGGCCACTCCTCTCTGACCTCCTCCATAAAGCTGGATCAAGCATTCTCCAAGCATCTCTCCCAGCTCTGAAAACCCACAGCCTTTGACTAAGCATCTACACTGAAAGAACAAAGGTTTGTTCAGTCCTGGAAAGAAGTTGCAACCACCAACCTACCCACTTCCACACCACCATGTAAATCCTGTGTTTTTTTGTTTTGTGCACTCAGAGTCTAAAGTGGGTCTGCTTTTATTCAGAAGCTTTTATTTTCAAAGATTTTCTTCACTGTTTTTCCCTACATAGATTTTTTTCTTTCCCATAAGGCACAATGTTTAAAACAGTCCAAAGCAGTATGAATATGTATTTGTATTTAACGTTTGTGCTAGAAAATACTTTTTTGTTTTCCTCATGGGATGCAGTACCATCTTAAGAGATGCTAAGTTTCTTGTCTTTGATATGTGGGCAAATAAAGACCCAGTAATATCTACAATTTGTAGAACTTCTAGAAAGAGAATTCCTCCACACTAAATCCATTCGTTCTTTCATTCACACATATTTGAGAGTTTTATATGTGTCAGGAGCTGTTGTAGGTGTTACAGGAGCAGCAGTGAGCCAGACAGGCAAGGTCCGAGTTCTCATGGAGCTCTCAGTGTAGTGAGAAATGGACAAAAAGACAAATGTTAAAAGATGGGACACGTTCTCTCTATATAATTAAAATGGGATAATGGCTAGAGGGAATGAATGACTACTTCAGATTAGGTGGTGAGGAAAGGCCACATTTAGGACTTGACATTTTTAGGCAGGGCTCTGAGGAGATCCATTCTTGAGAAGGGAGGAGAGTAGGGAGAGCATTTTAAAGCTGGTGTAAACCCCTGAGGAAGAAACAAAAAATGGCAAGAAGAGCTGGTGTGCAGTTGGTGGTAGGAAGAGAAAATTGGAAGGTTAAGCAGGGCCCGACTGTGTAGGTCTTTCTAAGTCATGGTTGGAAATTGGGAGCTTTCTGTGACAGCTGTGGTCAAGCTCTAGCTGGCTCTTTCTCAGCACAGCTTTTAAATACTGGAATCCCCAGATTTTTGTCCCGGGCCCCTTTCTCTTTCAATATTCTTTAGATCGTCTCATTTAGGCTCACGGTCTTAAAAACTTTATGTAACCATTGCTCATAACTGTGCATCTCCAACCCTGGCATTAATCCTTCCCTAGCTCCAGAGTCTTGTATCCATTTGCCTATAAAGTCACTCTACTTGGATTTCAGATGGGCATCTCAAATCTAACATGGCTGAATACCTGCCCAGTTGCTTAAGCAACAATCTATGGCTATTCTTGATTTCTCCATTTCTGTCACCACCACCCCACTCCAATCCATCAGCAAGTCCCGTCAACTCTCTCCAAAACATATCTTGGATCCATCCACTCCTCTCCGTGTCCACTACGTCCACTCAGTCCAAGCCATCATCTTTCACCTGGACTCCGGCAATAATCTCTTACTTGGTGTCCTTGCTTCCACTCCTGCCCTTCTACAATCACTGACAGCACCCAACATGATCCTTTTAAAAACAAAAATCAGAATGTCACTTCCTACTTAATGTCCTCTCATGGCTTCTTAGAAAAATAAATCCAGGGACTTCCCTGGTGGTCCAGTGATTAAGACTCCGCACTTCCACTGCAGGGGGTGCATGTTTGATCCCTGGTCAGGGAACTAAGATCCTGCGTGCTGCATGGTGTGGCCAAAAAAAAAAGGAAAAATAAATCCATAAACCCAAACTCAACCCAAACTCATTAAGTTTCCACAGTGGTTATTGTTAACAGAGAAATAATAAAAATCAGCTTGGAAAACAATGCATGAACCTATTTAAAATGAAAAAAATATCAGAGAAGAGGAGCAAGCTTGCTAAAGAATAGAAACCCTTGCCAAAGGCAGCTGTCAAGGAAGTACAAGCCCACAAACACTGAGTTCAAGAGGAAGGACTGTGATATGAATACGAGAATTCTGGAGCTATCAGTCTCAGGGACAGTCTTAAGAGAGACAAGGTTCCCATCATTACATCCCCAGATTTAACCACAGCTGCTCAGCTTTCATCTATTTATCTATTGATGTTCTTAGGAAATGTCAGTACCAAAACAAATCCAAGTGACAACTACGTTAGATTGCTATTCAAGAGAATGAGCCTCCATTGAATTTGTGCAAGATGGGATGCCCAACAGAACCGGAAAATCTTAGACCATTGGAGATGTAAAGACCAGAATCAAGGAAATATGGGTAATATTTGTTATTTACTGTGAGGGAGAAACTTCCACTTAAATCCCAGTTGCCTCCAGCTGCATTGTGCTCAGCTGTGTGCTCTGGACTCATTAATTAATACAGAGGTATTTTCTAGCCCTTCCAACATCTTTCTTCCAAATTCTCTTTGCTTTCCTCAAACCCTGTTGGTTGTTACAATTTAGCCTCCAACCCAGATGTTGCAAACTGAAGGCTGAATTACCCTTTCATATGTGTGCTATTTGTCCTTGACAATGTTTTGGTGTATTGTTCTGTTTGCTTTGTTTTTAAACATTTTCGTTGCAACATTTAAAAATGAGATTTAAAATTAAAATCTGCATTTCCAGCTTCTCTTTTAAAGTTGGCCCTTTCAAGAACCTTGAGTCCATATCCTTGAGTGGCAGCATGTGGAGGAAGCCGAGTGACACTCCACCTGTTGGGCGGCTCTACCCTTAGGGCAGGTACTCTCTGGTTTGCTCTCTGCTCCACCACCCCTAAGTGTCTCCCTGACGGAGACACAGCTAAGGGTCAGTTGTCAGTTATAAATATGCTCTCATGGTTGTTTTTTTGCTTATTTTGACCCATTTTACTCACTTACCCGCCTGGTCCTATAATTATTTGAGATTGGGACTCCAATTCTCACCTTTGTCTCTCAGCTTATTAAATGGAATCTAATTTCTTTCCTATCACTCATTACTCTGCTGCTGACTATGTGAAGTCTCTGGGTGAACTGTTGGATAGAACCCAGAATCATCATCTGGCAGAGGATATAGTAGAGTGACTTAATTTCCAACAGCCTGCAGAAAACTTGGCTGGGAGCTTCCAGCTAAAACATAGGCTACATGTTTTAGACATCTTAATTCATACTGCACCTAAAGGCATAGAAGTCCTTTTAAAAAATCACATTTGGTTTCTCCCTTGCTCCCCATATCCAGTTGGTAGCCAACTCTTCTTGGTTCTATAGCATCTTCAGGCTTTGTTACTGCCTATCTGGATTCGCAGTAGCTTCTCAGCTGGTGTAAATTTAGTTACTGCCCTAATCAACACACTCTAACACAGCTTCTTTCTAAATTAGACTTAATTATATCATGCATCACAACTACCCGAATAGAAAATATCAATAGATATGCTTAGAATGAATATGCATGGAATCAAATTCAGATTTAGCCTAACATTCAAAAGCTACCCAAACCCTTCTTCAGCCTACTTCTCATCTCTTTTTCTTACTCCACCATCCATACACCGTAACTCCAGTCGCTGTACCTGGGCTTTCTCCCCTCCAAGCCATTGCTCATGTTTTTAAAAACATGTCCATTGTTTAAGTCTCTTCAAATCCCAGCTCTTTATGACACCTTTCCAGATCCTCCCAGATGAAATTAACCTTTCCTTCCTCTGTTTTCTTGGGATGTTTTCCCCAGCTCTTATCAGAGTCTGCCTTTTTCCCCAGCTCTTATCAGAGTTATAGTTCCTTGTATTTTTCTCATGCCCTACATTTGAGCCTATGGAGGGCAGGGACCATAATTTACACATCTTTTTATTTCCTGCACCCAGCAGAGAGTTTAGCACAAGTTGAACTGAAACAAATAGAAAATCTATTTCTTGAAGCAACTTAATGACTTGTCCTTAACGATCTGGGGTCCAATATAACTTTCAAAATAGGATTCTAAGCCTCTTTTTTTCCCCAGGATAAAATTAATTTTTTTGTTTAAACAGTTTATATGTGTGAAGTTTTAAAATACTTATTGGGAGGTATACCACATCACCCATACCAGTTCTAACAAAAATGACATAATCTGACAAATGCAGAATGTGGGACATTATATAAGACAGTGCTCCAGGACTGTTAAACAAGTGTCAATGTTATAAAAACCAACCAACCAAAAATGACAAGGATATATATATATATATATAGAGAGAGAGAGAGAGAGAGAGAGAGACAAAAAGCAAAAGTGAGAAAATATTAGCAATTAGTAAATCTAGATGAAGAGTACAGGGTATTTCATGGTACTATTCTTTGAGTTCTTCTATAGGTTAAAAACTTTCAAAATAAAAAGTTGGGGAAAAAGGAAACAGGAAGGAGCTGAAAGGACTAGTTTAATTTCCTAACTGTATTCCTTTTAGTCTATTATTAGATAAGTTAATAGCTAAGTAGTGAAAACAAAACATTTATTTGGGTATACCTTTATATTTAGGATTAAACCAGCTAGGAGTGAACCACATAGTTGGTTGTAAGAATTACTAAATCAGAAATGCAGTTTTATTGCTCATTAGAGGGACTTCGCATACTTTATGGTTTCTACTTTCAAAGAAAACTGGAGGAAATGGACGAGGTGCGTATCAAGGAATTTTTTTCACTGCGAGTAGATTTGGAAATATTTAACAAATCCTAACTTTTCATTATCACAAGCCTCGGTATCTATGAAAGTGATTATATTGATTTGCCCTCTTTCTCTAGGTGAAAAAAAAACCCCTATATCTTTGCTAGGCTGTAGCTAAATCGATCTGGTTGATGGAGGCAGAGAAATAAATATATTGGTGTAAAAGGACAAATAGGAGATAAGGCTATGTATTTATTGCCCATTTATGTAATTACATGTGTCACTAAGGACAAAGGTCCTTAAAACAAAGACGAAAGGCAGAGTAGAAACAGTTCCCTATAGAAAGAGAGATGGATTTTCTACCACTTCCCTCTTCATGAATTTTTCTTTTGCGTGGTTACATATCCTTCTGGTTTTATTATCACATTTGAAAACTTAACCATCTTTTTGGGCACAGTTTGATGGCTGAAGATATGCTTCACTCCAATAAAAAGAAAATGAACATTTTTCAAGAGCATTCGTAGGCTTCGAGCTGAGAGGACAGCACTTAGTTCCTGAGGTCTGATAATCATTCTGTGCGGATAACTACCAGGACCACGGCACCATGGATGTGGTGGGCGAAAACGAGGCCCTACAGCAGTTCTTCGAAGGTAAGAAGCCCGTTTCCAACATCTGAGAAATGGTACTCCTTACTATCACTGTCTCACCTTTTTGGAGTTCACTTGGGCTTTGAAAGAAATACTATTGTACTAACTGTCGTGAAGTCAGAAGTGCAGGTTTATTTGCTGTATTTGTAGCAAAAAATCAATGGTATAGGGCTTCCCTGGTGGCGCAGTGGTTGAGAGTCCGCCTGCCAATGCAGGGGACGCGGGTTCGTGCCCCGGTCCGGGAGGTATCCCGCATGCTGCGGAGTGGCTAGGCCTGTGAGCCATGGCCGCTGAGCCTGCGCGTCCGGAGCCTGTGCTCTGCAACGGCAGAGGCCACAACAGTGAGAGGCCCGCGTACCGCCAAAAAAAAAAAAAAATCAATGTTATAGGCAGTGATTTTTAAAAATTCAGGATTTCCATCTTACAGCTTAGTTGTTAAAAGAATCAAGAGGTCAGCATACCTATGTTATTAGAATTTGTCCCTGTCCTGTGCTAGAATTTTTTTCTAATCCCTATGTTTCATAAGACTAGATTTTTCTTATCTCTAAAATTGTTGAATACAACACAGGAGAAATGTAAGAGTTTACTTAAGATGGTTTTTCTGTTAATATAATTAAATACAAAACAGCCTAACAGTAAAGGAACACCTCTTCCCCCATTCCGTTCTTTGTTTTTCACAACACTTTAAAAATGTGTAACTATTGAATGATGATTTTTTTTTTGAGGTTAAATATATTTTTCCCCAAGCGAAGGCTTACTATAGGACATGGTTACAAAGATTTTTTCCTAAAAACCTGAAATAGTGGTACCACTTCTCATATTCAGTTGGGTTGAGATTCTCGTGGTGGGTCTGCTGAAAATGTCAGGAAAGGCTTGCCTTCTTGTGACACCTTTTAGGGAGCCATTGGGAGACTGCGTGTTAGTGCAGCTGCAGTTCCTTATCAGTAAGTCATGCTCAGACTTCCATGGGAAGGGACATGTTGCCAGAGCTTTTTGCACATTTCCAGGTATTTCCCAGGAGGGAGTATGAGAATAATTGAGCGCAGACCAGCTCACTCACAGAATCCAGAGGGCAGTTAGCAGCATATGGAGAAAGTGCTTTTGGCATTTCTTGTGATTAGTAAAGTGCCTGACAAATACTAGACGTTTAAAGATTGAATGGAATTGACCCAACACCACATTGTATCGAACACTAAAGAGTGTTTATGTCAAAGAAACAGTGAGGTCACTATCAGAAGGAATTAGTACAATACAGTAGGTTCTGTGGCTTGGATTTTGCCACATGGGATAAGAAGGAATATGAGACCTAGAGAATTATTATGTTATTTCAGCCCTATGATCCATCCCATCATGTTCTGTCTCTGACAGTGCTCAAGTCAGTGTGTCCACTTGGGTCACATAGTAGGCACACTAATGTTGCTTAATTGTTGTTGCCTGATTTTATATCCTATGTAACTTTCATTTGAGCAGTAGGTAGCAAGCTCCAAGCTCCAGTTATATCTGCTTTATTTTAGGGAAACCACCAATTGATTTTATAAATAACACAAAGTCTAGTTGATTTCTTTCCAGAGCTAGAGAAGACCTGAAAAGTTCATCTGGTCTACCTTCTGTTTTTTGGAAGTGCTGTTATACCTATAGGGTCACTATACTGTCCTTGTTTATGCTATTTTCAGAAGTCTTTGGGGATATAGTTTCCACAAGTCCTCTGTATAGCTGATTACAAAATCTGATTTATTTTATGATTATTATTATTATTATTATAGTATCTTTCTTAGCCCAAACTAAACTCTGGCTCTTTTTGAAGCCTTTTTAACTAGGGAGGAGTAATTTCTCCATGGAAAGAGAATAAAATAGTCAGTGTACATTATCTTTGAATGAATAAATGGAAAAGGTGGTAAGTTTTGGAAATAAAAAATGGAAGCACTAACTTAAGTTATTCCCCTTCCCCCAAAAGTCACACAGCTGGTTGTCAATTTTTTATTATCTGTTTAGCAAATATCGATCACTGACGGTGTGCCAAGTCCAACAACCACATCTTTTAAATGATAGCCTGGAGGGCTTTGAGACATTTCCTTTAGATTATGATTTCCTTTCTCAAATATTCCTTAGAATGAGGACAGCAAGACTGGATCTGATATTCTCATGAGGAGGGCCAGTTCTATGTTGTGCTCCTGTCGATACGTCAGCTTCTAATTAAATGCAAATTCATATAAAAAATCAAGGTCTGAAAAGCAAGAAAAGTTTTTGTAATTTATTACCCACCTGAAAGCTGTTTTTTCTTTGCTTTCTCAGACTCTTCATTCTAAGAATCTGGATCCTAAATAATATATGTTTTTCATATGAACACTTTCGTATTAAAAACTATTTGTACTGACAGTATCATCACGAATTAAATGGCCTTGAACATCAGATCTCATGCTGATCATGCTGAATCTTTATGGTGTGTCTCAGGAAGATGATAAGAACAAAGCGTGGTTCCAGGTAGCCGGCAAACCTCATTCTATTGCCTGCCACTGATGCAATATGTAGGCCCATTAGCTAAAGCAGAAGAGGTGGATCAGGTTCTCTAGGGATCCCAACATCCACTGGAAACTCAGATACCATGTGAAATGTTTGGCTTTTTCAGCAAAGCTGATACCACTGCAAGAGAAAGGTTGTCAGAGGAGAGGCACATTATTTTATTTCTAATAACTAAAAATTGGTTACAACTTAAAATTCTAATAGTGGTAGATTAGTTAAATAGATTATGGTTCTTTCATATAATGGAATATTTTGTAGCTATTAAAAATGACGATGATGGGCTTCCCTGGTGGTGCAGTGGTTGAGAGTCCGCCTGCTGATGCAGGGGACATGGGTTCGTGCCCCGGTCGGGGAAGATCCCACATGCCGCGGAGCGGCTGGGCCCATGAGCCATGGCCGCTGAGCCTGCGCGTCCGGAGCCTGTGCTCCGCAATGGGAGAGGCCACAACAGTGAGAGGCCTGAGTACAGCAAAAAAAAAAAAAATGACGATGATAAGGAGAAGTGTTTATGATATAAAGGGGAAAAGCAGATTACAAATTGGTATATATAATAGAATTGAATATATATGTATTTTTCTAGAACAAAGTTTATTAAAACTGATCTGAAAACAGTTGCTATATATACATACATGCACACCTATATATGTAGAAACAATTAGATGAATACACTACCAGTATTAACAGTAGTTATTTCTTAGTGGTAGGAATATGGGGATTTTTATTTTCTTCTTTATACTTTATTATCTCAGTGCTTCAAAGTTGGAATGCATGATGTCATAGTCAGTTTTTCTTACATAAAGGAGACTGGGTTTAATTACACAAAACTCCTCTGTTTAAGAGTTTCTTTTCTGTGTAAAGAAAAATTGTATGAAATGGATGAAAAAAAAGATTATTAGGTGTCTTCCATAGAAAACTGTACCTGGGTCATGTCCTTTGGGCTGTCAGATTCTATGGGATTTTCATCCTTTATTGTCTTAGAGCTATTTTGAAACTGTAAATTGTAGATAATTGATATCAATGCAATGAATTTTGTCTATAGATATGTAAATGAATTATCTCCTTTTGGGGATCAATAGTTTCAGTAAAACCCAGTTTTCCATTTATTTGTAAATTCATTCCATGGCATAGCCGGATTTAGATTATCTGTCTGCTTACCTATCTCTGTCTATATACATCTGTCGATCTATCTCTATTTATCTATCTAGGTACCTAGATCTAGATCTGCTGTTTGAATTATCCTTGAACCACTTGTAACATCTTCCTGCTTCATTCATGAAGTAAATAAAAATCTTTGACATATGTTCATCTTAGATTTATATGAGTCATGATTTTTTTCTTTTTTTTTGCGGTACGCGGGCCTCTCACTGTTGGGGCCCCTCCCGTTGTGGAGCACAGGCTCGGGACAGCCGCTGTGCACGGTGTGGGATCTTCCCAGACTGGGGCACGAACTCGTGTCCCCTGCATTGGCAGGTGGACTGTCAACCACTGCGCCCCCAGGGAAGCCCCCATGATTATTTTTTTAATGTGCTAGGATTTACATTTATTGAGCTAACATTTATTTTATTTTATTTTTTTAAAGGGAACGCTATTTATTTATTTAATTTTTTTTTTGGCTGTGTTGGGTCTTCGTTTCTGTGCGAGGGTTTTCTCTAGTTGCGGCGAGCGGGGGCCACTCTTCATTGCGGTGCGCGGGCCTCTCACTATCGCGGCCTCTCTTGTTGCAGAGCACAGGCTCCAGATGCGCAGGCTCAGTAGTTGTGGCTCACGGGCCTAGTTGCTCCGCGGCATGTGGGATCTTCCCAGACCAGGGCTCGAACCCGTGTCCCCTGCATTGGCAGGCAGATTCTCAACCACTGTGCCACCAGGGAAGCCCATGAGTCATGATTTTATCTTTAAAAATATATATCCTTTAACACTAGCCAAGTTTTAAGTTAGTTAACTTTGACTTTGTTTTATCTTAAGTTTGCACCAGATTAATAACGTTTGCTGAGCATTTACCATGCATGAAGCACTGTTCCATTCACTTTACATTCATTAGTTCACTTACTTAGACTTTGTTTTATCTTAAGGTTGCGCTGGATTAATAACGTTTGCTGAACATTTACCATGCATGAAGTACTGTTCCATTCACTTTACATTCATTACCTCATTTACTTTTTACAGCAACCCCTCAGGTAAAAAAAGAATAGAAAATGAAGTATGGAAAATCCCATTCCTCAGTTTACCTCACTTGTTTTCCATAGCTGTGACCTTACATTCTTAATTTGGTTCCTTATGGGTATTTCTTTTGGGCTACTGTGATAGCAAGATTCATCTTTTATTTCCCAGCTTTTTAGAACAGTTTATAAAAACTAATTTGAGAATATTTTACTGTTCATTATATTTAGTCTTTAAAAAGAAACTTTCTAAATTGGTGAGAAGCTGTTTAGCTCATCCTCTTCATAAAGTCCTGAAGTAGGTTCTCAAATGCTTTTTGGCTTATCACGAAAGCAAAAGAGGAGATGCCTGCCCTGACTGAGCAGAGTGGGAAAAACTACATACAGTTGTCCCTCGGAATCCGGGAGGAGATTGGTTCTAGGATCCCCTCTGATACCGAAACCCCCAAATGCTCAAGTCCCTTACATAAAATGGCAGTAGTATCTGCATATTAACCTATGCACATCCTCTAGTACATGTTAAGTAATCTCTAGATTATTTATAGTACCCAATACAATGTAAATGCTATGTGAGTAGTTGCTAGCATGTGACAAAATCAAGTCTTGCCTTTTGGAACTTTCTGGGATCTTTTTTCCCAAATATTTTCCATCCTCGGTTGGTTGAAATCTGCAAATGTGGAACCTGCAGACACAGAGGGCTGACTCTCCTGAAGAGATGACATGAAAGCAGAAGAGAGAAACTAGCTGAAGAAACTCCCACGCACCCATTGAAGTTTGGGAGGTGAGGGGTAGCTCCTAAAACCAGAAGCTGTGGATGGGCAGGAACCACTGGACAGCTCCTGAGATCTAAGAGGAAGAACAGTCCCTTCAGGAAGCTGCTGTCAAACAAGCTTCAAGGTATTTTCTGCCCTCCTCTCTCTGCCTGAGATTTAAATTTCTAGTTAGCTATTATTAAAGTAGGGTGGTAGGGATGCAGGGTAGGCAAAAACATCTGCTACCCATGAGCTGTACAGGAATATTATGGAGGTGTCAAGTTTTTGGGAAAATGAAGAAAATGCTGAAGATTCTGGAGCAGAAAAGCAGAGACTCAAGGGACTGACCCAGATGGAATGGATCTAGAGAGGCTTCAAGGGAGGGTTGGTAGAATTGTTGAGCACAAGAGAGATGTAGCTTGGAAAAGTGCCCAAATGGTGCCGGCACATAGTAGACAGTAATCTTTATAGAATAAAAATGAATGAAGAACAGTGCACAGACTATTCTGTTCAACAGTTTGAACTCTAGGTTCGGAGCACCCAGCAAGTTCAAATATGGGAAGAAGAAAAACTTGCCCAGTAAGCAGAGCAGAAAGCAGCAGAAAGGTTCAGTGAATAAAACAGAGGCCACTGAGACAAGTGCTGCCAGTTTGTGGGAAGCCTCAGATTCCATTATCACCAGAGGTAAAGTCGTAAATGTCTTATGTGGTTCCTGTGTATTACTTCTCCAGAAGTGAAACCAACTCTGATTGGTTGACGTTTCTGAATTCCTGTGATTGGAATCAGAAGCTCTGAGCAGCTGAATGCAGTGTAGAGGGCTGGCCCTGGGCAAGACTGTATTGCAGGTAAAGGGTATCTTTGGCCTCCGGCCAGCCTCTCAGTCTTTGTCTTTCTTTCACTTTAAGACCACCAATTTTTCACCCTCTCACATAACCAGCATCTTTATGCCCTCTTCCTTCTGTCCCAATAAAACCTGAGTTTGCACAGAAGGTACAAATGGCAAAGGATCTGATGACACCTTACATCTCTATAGAGTTTTGTATTCAATGTGCTTTCACAGAATACAAAGTCGTTTTGATCATACAAGTCAAAAAGATTACTTTCTCGAAGAGTAGGTTTGGTTGATCTCTAATGGTGGAATTTTAGACATCATGTTGCATCCTAGAAACGCTGAAATTATCCCACAGAGGCAGGTTCTCCTTGTTTATTGATGAGGCCACCTCTGTTTCTGTTTTTGGAGACACTATGGACTTTCTAGGGGACTGGGAATGAGAATATGTCAGGGACAAGAAGAACAACCCAAATCATGCAAGCTGCTTATAATTATTTGAACACTTCTATCTGATGTTGACAGGTGATTGGAAATTGTGTTGATTGTCATGAAGCATCCAGAGCAAAGAGGCGTGGGCTTGGTGCCATTAAGAAAAAAAATCCCTTTTCTTCTTTCACGCTGGGATCCCCAAGGTGAAGCCGATTTCATTAGAATTTAAAATGTGCTGTAACTAGGTCAGAGCTAACTTCTGTCACCTGCACACACCATACATTTGAGAACTGCCAACGTCATCAGCAACTGTAGGGAATCCGGGAACAAAATCACTCAGACAAACGCTTCTAAGAGGAGACTACACCACCTTCTTTGGTGTTATTGATGTTGTCATCTTTTCAGCTTGGGAGTTAGAAGTCAGCTTCTGGAAGACTCCACAGTATCTTGGAAGCTAAACATTGAATACATGGACAATTGTGGAAAAAATAGATGACATAAAACAAGAAATAGTTATCACCTGTAATCTCACCACTTAGTGATAACAGCTGTTCACATTTCGGTGTTGATCTTGTGTGTATTTTTTTTTAATGGGATCATACTCTTTATATTCTTTAATAATGGAGTTTTTCATGGAGTATAGAGGGAAACATCTCTTCTTGTCATTACTTATTCATTTATAACAGGAGTCTGAAAGTAATGGCCCACAGGCTAAATCTGGCCTGCAGCCTGATTTTGTAAATTAAGTTTTATTCACTCATTCATTTAAATATTATCTGTGGGACTTCCCTGGTGGCACAGTGGTTAAGAATCGGCCTGCCAATGCAGGGGACATGGGTTTGACCCTTGGTCTGGGAAGATCCCACATGCCACGGAGCAACTAAGCCCGTGCGCCGCAACTACTGAATCTGCACTCTAGAGCCCGCGAGCCACAACTACTGAAGCCCACGCGCCACAACTACTGAAGCCCGCACGTCCTAGAGCCCATGCTCCGCAACAAGAGAAGCCACCGCAATGAGAAACCCGCGCACTGCAACGAAGAGTAGCCCCTGCTCGCTGCAACTAGAGAAAGCCCGTGTGCAGCAACGAAGACCCAACACAGCCAAAAATAAATAATAAGTAAATTTAAAAAAATAAATAAATATTATCTGTGGCTGCTTGGATGCTGTGATGGCAGAGTTGAATGGTGGCAACAGAGACCTTATGGCCCTCAAAATCTAAAATAGTATCTGGCTCTTTATAGCAAATGTTTGCTAACCCTTGATCTAAACCTAATTAATAATAACTATTATTTATTGAGCACCTACTATGTACTGGGCATAGAATCATAATCCTCCATAAGAAGAACATTCCAGGAAAAGGGAATACCAGTGTGAAGTCCCTAAGCTTGGAGTGGTTAGGGGCAGGGCTGGAGTGGGAAGGGGCAGGGGACAGTGTTGAATGACAATGGGGTGGGCGGTCGAAGATGACGTCAGAGTTTGGATTTTTATTCTCAGTGTGATAGGAAACCAGTGGAGGGTTTTAAGCAGGAGAACAGGCAGAACTTGCAGATGGATGGGATGTGGGGGTGAGGAAGGCAGAGGAATCAAGGGTGATGCCTAAACTAGGTGTTGGTGTCAATAATTGGTGGATTTAGTACAATGTATTCAGCTGTGGAATAAGTGTGCAAGTGCACTTTTGTGTGTGTGTGTGTGTGTTCATGTGCATATGTGTGAAATCAAGAATTCATTTGGGACACTTTACGTTTTAGCTACCTTTTAGAGAACCAGGCAGAAGTGATGACGAGGCAGTTGGATGTTTGAATCTGGAACCCAAGGGAGGGGTCTGGGCTATAGATAGCAATTTGGGAGTTATCCGCATGTGGTTGGTGTTTAAAGCCCTGAGACTAGATGAGGTCACCAAGAAGAGAGTCGGACAAGAGGACCCCACGATAACATTTAGGGACCCAAGTGAGAGCAACCAGCTAAGGACGTTAAATGAGGTGGGAGGAAAGCCAGGAGAGTGTGGTGTTAAGCTAGGAAAGAATAGTGTTTCAAAGAGGGTGTGGTCAGATGTTTTAAATGTTTCTGAAATGCCAGTTAATTGAGCATAGAATTTGGGAAGGAAGGTTGTGGGTGACCGTGACAAGTGGTTTCCATGCAGTAGGGGAAGAAGAGAGAATGGAAGGTGAGTGGCTAATATGGATAATGCTTTTGAGAAGTCGTGTTGTGCCAGGAGCAGAGAAATGCGGCAATAGCCAGAGGAAGTGCGGAGGCAAGAGGGTTTTTACTTGATAATTTTGTTTTTAAGACGGGAGATACGAAAGCTTGATGTGCAGATGGAATGATTCATTGTGGAGGAATAAACGTTTGATGCGGAAGAGGGAGGGGGATAATTGTGGGAGGGGAACCTTGAGAAGGTGGGTGAGGATGGGGTGGAGAGAGCTTGCCCTTAGGTACCAGGAACACTTACTGTCTTGCAAGGGAGGAAAAGAGGAGTATCTGGAACACATGCAGGTAGTGTGGTAGGTTTCAGGGTGGGAAGCTGAGACAGGTTACTTCTGCTTTACCTGTGAAGCCAGGTGGTGGGAGTGTGGTGGGGGACTGTTGGGGGCTTTAGGAGGGAGGATAAATTATGAAATGATCTTCTTAGTTAGTGTATTAATTTCCTAGGGCGGACATAAAAAATTACCACAAACAGGTGGCTTAAAGCAACAGAAATTTATTCTCACAGTTCTGGAGATAAGAAGTCTGAAATCAAGGAGTTGGCAAGGCCACAAACGCTGAAGGCTCGAGGGAAGAATTCACTCCATGACTCTCTCTAGCTTCAGGTGGTGCTGATGATATCCTTGGTATTCCTTGACTTGTAGACTAATCACTCTCATCTCTGCCTCCATCTTTACATCACCTTCTCCATGAGTCTCTTGTATCTGTCACTTCTCTTACAAGGACACTCATCATTGCCCTTAGGGCCCACCCTAATCCAGGATGATCTCATCTTGAAACACTTAACTTTATTATACCTGCCAACACCCCTTTTCCAGTTAAGTTTGCACTCACAGGTTCTGAGTGGTCATACATTTTGGGGTGCATTTTTCAACTCACTACACAGAGTAAAAAGCAAATCGGCCAGGAAATAGTAAGAATGCTAGTCAGTGCCATGTTCATTTGAGATTTGTGGTTAATTACTTTAAGTGAGGTTAGTCATTACATTTGTATGATTTTCTCAGCAACATTCAGCTACTCAGTGCAGTCTTGGAGTGGGTGAAGAATTGGGTTTAACCAAAGTCAGGATTTTCTCATGTGAGTTCCACAGGTGGAAAGAAGAAAAGGGACTTACAAGTCTTTGCAAGGGAGTAATTAGAGTGATGGACCCTGGAATTTAAGCTGGGTAACAGAGGAGTGGAAGGGGGATGAAGAGGTTTGGAAAAGTGGGGATAAGGTTCATGAGCAGAGGATCTCAATAGGTGAAGGTATTAGAGTAGGGGTATAAATGTCGGGAAGGTCAAGCTGGTCAAAGAACACGACACTTGAAACTGAGATTTCAGAGAATGGTGCAATTATTGGTGATGCCGAGGTTTAGGAGAGGGACATGGGAAGTGGTGGCTGAGGTAGGATAGAGGTGAGGAGTTTAAGAACCTGAGAGGCTGTGATATTATTGGGTGGATGTTGAAGCAACCAGCAGCGATGGCAGGAGTAGTGTTAGAGAGAGGGAGGGAGGTACCAGATGCTGAATGTTCAATGAGAAAGGAATAGTGACCAAGAGGTTGGTAGATGCTATTATTAGCAGGAGGTGGCCTGGTCATTGGCATATACCAAAGCTCGTGAAGGAGGGAGGAAGAAAATTGATCCGGAAGCAGCAATGAAGAGCAAGGAGAACACCTCTCCCGTTTTCAGGCCCCAGGTATATGTGGGAAAACCTTTATTTGAGATGTTCCATAATTTAACCATTTCTTATCATTGGACATGTAGGCTTATGCTAGGTTTTTCCCTGTTAAATACATACCATTATAACAATTTCTCCCCAAACCCTTAGTTGTTAACTTTGTATGAATCTTCCCAAAATATAATTGTTGGAACATAGTATTTTTTTTTTTAATTTTGGTCTTTGGTATTGCCAAATTATCTGCTAGGAAGTTTAAAAAAAAAAATCCATCTGCAGACTGTCCCTATCACCACTACCTGATATTAATTTACATTTTTTGACATAAAAAAAGTTACTCTCTATTCAGAGTCCTTAACTTGGGATGAGATTCTGGAGGGGACTTGAACCCTCTGAAATTGGGTGGAAATGTGTAGGCACATACTTATAGGGAAAGTCTCTGTAGTTTTCATCAGATGATCAGTGAGGTCTATGGCCCACAAGAGCTTAGAAACTCTGCTCTAGCCCCAGGCTGTTGGCTGCTTCTCTCACCTGCCCCGCCTGGAGCAGCCCACAGTTGAGGAGGGTGTGCTCTGAACCAGGCGAGAGATTCTGGACTGGAGCATGCTTTAACAATCAAAGAATCTAGGAACAGATTCTACTGTTCCTTAATAGGAAGCAGCGAAGACTGGAATCAGGGAGGGGAAGGATAATGGGTTCCACTTTGAACGTACTGCTTTGGTGAAACTAAGGCACACTCGGCACATACAAGTGTACATTAAACGTCTGTAACTGTAGGTCTGGAATGTGGCAGTAGGGTTTGGGAAATGCTGATCCATGGGAGTAAATGAAACCATTCAGGGTGAGTTTTTGGTGCTCAAATAAAAGAGTTTCCAAAACAGAACCCTGGGGCAGAGAAGGAGGAGGGTGTACTAGCGAGCGCTTCTGAGAGGTGTGCTCTCAGGTTGTTAAGGGATGGGAAAGGGAGATTTGATAGCATGATTAAAAGCAATGATGAGGGACTTCCCTGGTGGCACAGTGGTTGGGACTCTGCACTCCCAATGCAGGGGGCCTGGGTTTGATCCCTGGTCGGTAACTAGATCCCACATACGTGTCTCAACTAACAGTTCGTATGCCACAGCTAAGGAGCCCACAACCTGCAACTAAGGAGCCCGCCTGCTGCAACTAAGACCTGGCACAACCAAATAAATAATTTTTTTTTTTTTTAAAAAAAGCAATGATGAAAAAAATCCCTATTTCATCTTCATCTTCTGAGCTGTAACAGTAGCAGTAATCATTTACACCAAAACTATACTGCAACCAGAAAGGGAGCAAATTCTTAAAAGTCTGTTCTCAGTTTTAATGGTGGATATAGAAAATCAGATGCCTTCTCCCTGAGCAGTTGACCTGGCCAGGAAAAGTGATTATTTCCTCTGCTTTGGGCTTCCTTCTATCCCTGAGGCCACATCAGTGGCATTTGAAGAGATGCTTCCAGGGGTCCAGGTGGTGCCCAGTTTGATAGGAGGAAGTCCCTGGCAGTGGATCAACATCTCTTGGTTATCTGCTTCTAAAAAGATTCTGGAATTAGGTTACATTAAAAGATACCTTAAAAAAATTGATGTATATAAGGGAAGGGAGAGAGTAACAGAACTTCCTCAGGGGAACAATAGTGAAATTAAGTTATCTGTGGGTCAGCAAGAGATTCAAATTTCTTTCCTTGACTCTACCTCTCCTTCCAAATATTCATCAATCTTTCTCCTCCCTTTCATCACCAAACTCTGAAAAATACCCACTCTCTTCATTCTTCACATCCCATTCACTTTTCAACCCAATCTTCTCTGGCTTCTGCTCCAACTTACCCTTCTGAAATTTCTCCTAGTTGCTAGATCGTATTAAAGATCATCGGCCCTCATCCTCCTGGTGTCCTCTCTTCATCGATGTTTGCTCACAGAAACTTTCCTGTTTGATCCCATGGCATCTTCGCCTCTGATTCTCATCCAGTGTCTCTGTTACCTCTCAGGAGCGCTCGCTAGTACACCCTCCTCCTTCTCTGCCCCAGGGTCCTGTTTTGGAAACTCTTTTATTTGAGCACCAAAAACTCACCCTGAATGGTTTCATTTACTCCCATGGATCAGCATTTCCCAAACCCTATTGCCACATTCCAGACCTATAGTTACAGATCTTTAATGTACACTTGTATGTGCCGAGTGTGCCTTAGTTTCACCAAAGCAGTACGTTCAAAGTGGAACCCATTATCCTTCCCCTCCCTGATTCCAGTCTTCGCTGCTTCCTATACCCCCTTTGGTGTTCACCAAACCTTCCAAACTAGAAACCAGGGTGTCACCCTTACGGGCTCCTCCCATGCTCTACAGCTAATTGTTTACCAAACTGTTGCTAAATGTTTTCAACTGCAGCCTCCCCTTTGGATCTTCACCTCTTGCAAGAGCCTCCTAATTTGTTTCCCAGAGCTGACCACCTTCCATTTCACTATTGGCTCACGTGAACGCCATTCATTAAACATTTCTGTTGACTCTCTATTGCCTGAGCTTAGCATATGGTCCCAAGGTAGCATTTCAGTGTCCTTATCTCTGAGACTCCCCCATCCTCACAGTTGTGAGAGGCAGTTTGATGTAGTGGATAGGAGCTTGTTCCGCGACCAGAGTTCTAATCCTGACTCTGCCCCTCGCTAGCTATGTGATCTTGGGCAAGTTACTTAATCTCTCTGTGCCTCAGTTCTGTATCTATAAAATTAGATACTACTAATACCTATCTAATAAGGTTATTGTGAAGGTGCAGTGATTCAGTATGCATGAGGTTCAGAACAGTACCTCAGTTACTATGTTTATCACCATCATCATCACCAGTATTGTTATTAATGTTTCTATACCCCAGCTATGCTGAGCTTTTCATGGTTTCTTAAAAACACCTTTTTATAACACTGGGTGTTTGTGCCGTTTGCCCCAAATGCACTTTCCTACTTCTTCATCCTGTGAAGCAAAATTCTCCATGCTTCTCCAGCACTTTTTCCGTACCTTTGGATGTGCACCTTTCACGCTGAGGTTTAGTTTATAGGTCTACTTGTCTATCTCCCCAGAAGATAGTGAGTACCTCCAGGTGAGGACCTGACTTTGTCTCATTATCTGTGCAGGCTTATTGTCTTGAATGTAGCTGTTACAAAAAAAAAAAGAAATATTTGTTAAATATGTGTTAAGTCAATGAGATTCTTGACCAAAACTTCTGATAGAAAGGCAGGCCCCTTTATTGCATCATACAAAGGTTGTGCTCCTTTTCTTACGTATATTTTAATATCAGAATCAACTCTGGTGGGGGGGAAATCGCAGGTCCTCATAAACATTTTTTTATGTAGATTACACTTAGATCTGTGACCCATGGCAGATATCTTCCCCTAGGTGTGATAACTCTGTTTCCCCTAGAAAGAACTCTTTATTAGCAGGAAGGGAGTGGAGGTGGTGTAGTGTTCAGTAGGAAACATGGCAGCGATGCTATCTGGGGATCGAGAGAATTCAAAAACCAAGTCCCTCTGTGAGAGGTTCAGGCTATAACTCAAAATGGGTTATAGCTGAGATTCAGAATCATTACCTGGGAGTCACTGGGAGACACTAGGAGACAAACAGAAGAGTAGACGCTCTAGTTTTGACAAAAGTAGAGATCTAGGCACCAGGAAACCAGTCAAGGTAATGGACCCTGGGTTGCAGGAATGATCTTGGAGTTTATCTGATCACAGCATCTTTCCCATTTCTGAGGTTGCGTTTCACAGGCCACCCATATCAGCTCTAGAAACTGGGCACCAATGCACATCATGCACACTGTCTCTGAGCTCCCGACACCAGCCTGCATGTGTGGTGATGAGCGACATAGTAGTCAGAGCATAGGCTTTGTATCCAGATTTCCCTGGGCTCAAATCCCTCCTCTACCATGCACTCGAGATGCTGCTTTAGCAAATGACTGGGTCTCTCTGAGACTGTTTCCTCATCTATTAAATGAAGCAGGTATTACTTCATAGGAGAAAAATGAGAATTAAGTAAAATGATATACGTGAAGTACTTTGAATAGTGCCTGACCTACAGTTATTGCCCAATGAAACAGTATTATCAGTCTTTTGTAATTAAGAAAAATGTTTATTCTTTTAATGGAGCTCCCGGAAGCCATCTGTGATCAGTAAGGAAACCTCTACCATTTAATGAATGCTTGACTTTATGCTAGACCTTATACAAAGGCCTTTAGCTGTATGTATTCTTAATTTGTACAACCAAATGAACAGGCAAATAATGTTATCATCATTTTAGTGATGAGGAAACAGATTCAGAAAAGGTTTGTACCTTGCCCAAGGTAGCACAGCTATTATGTATCAGAGCTTAGAGTTGGACAGATGTCTGTCTTTCTCCAAAGGCCTGTGCTCCTTGCCACTCTGCAGTGTCCTCCAAACAGGTTGCAAGGGGACATCTGCAAAGTTAGCTGGAACTTAATGGCTCCTCTTAAAATAACCAGAGCTTTTGTGTGTGTGTGTGTGACAATGTGCATGTAATTCCATTGTATAGATGAAATTATTCTGGAATGTGAGCTGTTGGAACTTAAGTGCCATCTGGCATTTTTTGGCAAAGCCCAGCTCTGGCACCATAAGATGAAGTGCTAGCAGTAAAAAGGCAGTGGTTTATGTTCATGGAGCAGGCAGCTACAGAAACTCAAAAGATAAGGCTACTAATAAGAATGCAAAGATATAAGAACACCAACACTGACCTGTAGTACTGCTTGATGCAAAACAAGAATCCATAGAGGGAATTTAGGAAGTTGGGTTTGCTCAGAAGTGTAGTAGAAAATATTAACTCTCAATATTGTCCTTTTTGGTACCCAGACTCAAGACATAAAGTCCAGTAAGATGGTACCCCAATATTTGACACCTTGGTATTAGCAATATAAGAAACCATTGTCATGTAAAGCAACGGGGAGTAATGTGTTCTAAGGCTAACATCATATGACTTGATAATTGGAAATAGTATCGCTCTCATGGGATTAAAGTGATCAATATCCTCAAGTATTAGAAGCCAAGAAAAATGCTTCCTAGAAACCTCTATGATATGCACTTGATGGCAGAAGCCTTAGTTCAGGCAGACCTGGGTTCAAATCCTGATTCCTCTGCTTCTTAATTTTGTGACCTTGGGCCAATAACATTGTAAGTTTCAGTTTTCTCCACCTGTAAAATGGAGATAATAACACCTACCTCTTGGCGTTGTGAGCATTAATGATAAAATATTAAAATGATGAAATGAATGATAGTTATTGATTTTTATTATAACATTTGCAAGTGTGGAGAAACAAAATTGCTTGCTCTATTTATTTTGAAACAAGAATGAGTAAAAGCTACATATATATATTCATACGTTTTTTTCAAAGAAACACTCCTGTCCCCAGGGAGTTATTACAACTTTTACGTGTTCACATTAATTCCAGAGCCTTTATAATCATAAAACCCATTTATAGCCTTTAGTTGCCAAGCAACAAAGGACAAAGTACTGAGTATTTCTTTTTATTGCAAAAGGTTCAGCTTTTCCATGTTGGTCTTGAAATCAACATTTTTCAGAAAAAAACAACAGTGAAACTTAATACCATATCTTTAAGGGTTAGTGGGCATTCCTTGTTTGGAGGTTGAATCAAAGCTGAAAGGAATAAGTTGTTATCATTGTCTGTTCTTGAATAGTCTACAGCATTTGTCCTAATTTTATAGTAAATCTGTAAGAGGTTCTGAAGTTGGGACACTGTAAACTCAGTTTAAAGAGAGAACTTGTTTCATTTTACCTCTATTCTGTGATGCTCTACCTGTAAGAAAACTAGTTCTTTGATCTGTCAGTTGTCTTTCGGAAAAGGCTAGGGTGGTGTAAAATACATATGAAAAATGTTATCTGCTAACCTTGGTAACCGCTGACCTCAAACAGGTTATTCAACCATGCATTGGCAGGGTTTGAGAAGTTGGCTTTGAAGCACATAACTAAGTTCCCTAATTCTTTGAAAGGTATCAAAGCTTTTAATTACTTCTATTATTTTTGTCTGTGGATAATCAGTAAGTAAAGGTTGGGAACCCCAAAAGAATCAAAAGAATATATTACTGTTTAACATCCTATAAAATATCCTAGTTGAACTAATATTTTTAAAAGCTTATAAAAGCACGTATGGAAACAGTTTTTTAAATTTGCGTAGCTATTTCTCTATTCGTGCATACTAAAACAATACAAAAGCAGATCGGAGTATCTTGATGGGAATTTTACTCTCTTGGCCCATATGCATTCTGTGTGTGCAGTGGGATTCTGTGGATGGAAAGTGTGGAGACAAGGATCCTCGTTTTTTTCTTCCCATGTGGGTTAGAGAAGCTTGCTGCTTTGAAACAAATCTGTTAAGTCACATAAGATGTTTATATGCAGGGAGAGGCAGAAATGACACCTACAAACTATTTCTTATAAATTCTTCAAGGTAACAACTAGTCAAGGTTCTTCTGCTGAGAGTAATGTCCTTTGGGAAGATTTTTGTGCCCGAATATAAAAGTGTAAGAGCTAGCTATTGGACCAGAAGAGGGACACTTTATTATCCACACATCTCAAGAAGTGCTGTGCCTTAAGAAGCATTTGGGGTACTACTGTTTCTTCTTTTTATTTACATGGGCATAAGACAGACACACACACATATCTCTCCCTTCCCCTGGGAGAAGCAGGCTTCTGTGTGAAGATCTGAATGGACCTTTCATGGTGGTGAGGATGACAGGGCTGTAAACCATGCTCAGGACCTGGTTCTCCTTTTACTGGCTGTTTATAGAAATGTTGGGAAAAAACCCCAAAAATCCATACGCAGCCACCAACTTTTACAGTTCCTTATTTTGCCAGTTCTTTCCTAACCCATCTTCGAAGTTTCCTTCTCACTCTTCCATTTGTATTATGCTTGTTTATAGAGTTTGATATTTTACAAACTCTTTCACTTCCTTCAACTCATTGGTCCCTCATGCAACCCTGAGAGGAAGACTTTTTATGGTGAAAGAAACGGATCCTTAAAGAAATTGACAGATGTGTCTAAAATCACAGGGCTGGTGGCCAAAGCTTTGTCTTTTCCTTCCAAGCCCAAAGCTCTTTCCATCTACATACCACTTTGCCTTCCCAAAGGAAAAAGTGGGTAAGGACATGTATTGGCTTATTGGCTTCCATATTCTAGGGCTCTATGTCAGAAAAACACTTAAGTCAACACGGTAGATCTTTGGAGAAAACTCCTCTTTTTTATCCTCTCCCTCACTTAACTCTAGTTACTACATACTCTACTGGCCACTGGCTACCCAACCCCTCTCCAGAACAGAGCCAGCAAGTGCCTATATTTTAGGCTTTCCCCTAACCTCCTACTTTGATGAAACTGATCTTCCCTGAGTTTAGCAGTTGGTTTACTCTTCTGACTCCTGTGTTTGGGGTAGGGGTGAGGAACAGAGAAGGAATAGGAAGGAATGAACACTTATTATGTACCAAGCACTAGTAGTATTAAAGGAAAAAATTCAATGACTCTTGTTAAAGCATGATAAGGAGGACTTTATTCAAGGGAGGGACTATCATAGTAGGCAGTAACCACTGGGATGGAATTTTGCAGTGGGGCAGAGAGATTGGGCTCAACTCCAAATACAGCAAGTGGGAAATTATAGCCAAGGAGCAGGGTAAGGGGGAGATTCTTCATAAACTGGCCTAACAAGATTCTTCCTGTAAGTAGGCTCAGTGATCTGACACCACCCGGGGGCTGGTGGAGGATGAGGAACTCGATTGATATCGAGCGTGATCAGATATGAAGGACGAGGGATTCTGGTTAAACTGATTTATCATGATTCTTGCTAAAACTGGAAAATGAAGAGAGAAACATGGAAATAGACCTCACTGAAAAGTTCAGGGGAGCCTGAATACAGTCCGGTCAGGGAGAGAATCTGTTAGTAGTGGGATTATAGATAGATGTTATCACTTTTAGTCTGCAAGCAATGCTTTAAGGTGATAAAACCCACCTCCTTTTTTTTGATAAGGAAACAGTCCCAGAGAGTTTCAAGACCTGGAATTTAACCCAAGTCTGCCTGACTTGCGATTTCCCAAAGCTCCTGCTTTCCTTGCCTCCAGGTTACACGGGGCTCCCTCCTTCCAGAACACCCTCGCCCCCTGCCTTGTCCACCTGGCTAACTGCCTTTCACTCTCGGAGTCTCTGCTTTGGCACCCTCCCTTCAGGGCTAGCACATATTCCATAGAACTTTGCATTTTACCCTTCGAAGCATGTATTGCCTTTTTCTGTGTCCGTCTCCTGTGGACAGCTAGAAGGAAGGAACTATGTCTGATTCATTCCTGTAGCCTCAGCAGCTAGGGACTGGCACATAGTGGGCACTCAACCATATTTGCCGAGTCAATAAATAAACTCCAAGCCTGGTCTCTTTTCAGGATCCCAAGTCTTCTGGATTTCCCTCCTTTATTTCTTGCATCGGAGAGGACATGAGCCTGTCCTCCACCTGGCTGAAGACTCAGCCCTCAGTCAGCGCTCTGCTGGGCTGTCCCCCCCCTATGAGGGTTGGTAGGAAGGAAGGCATTGCCGAGGCAGGCAGGAACCCTGAAAGCCACACGGTGAGCAGCTTCCTTGTCATATTTTCCTGAATTTGTGCAGGGTCTGCCCATGAGGCATTTAATATTTAATTTAATATTTTAAATGATTTAATATTCAGCACTGCCTGTTGCAGATAAGCCAACTCCCCTGTGAAGCCTGTGTGTGGTGTCTCCTCTTTGGCTTCCCTTCCTTTGGGATGTCTTCCTCTTCATCCTTCTCTTTCTCCTTCTTCCTTCTTCCTCTTCCTCCTCCATTTTGGTCTTTGGCAAAATTAGACTTTCTAATAGAACAAATCACAGCAATAATTCTTCAAACCCTGGGCATAAAATAAATGAGAGTCCTTGATGAATTCCTATACCATTTAAAAGAAATGTGCTCGGTTTCAGTTTCCCAAATGTGTCTTCCATGGTTAAAAATTAATATTGGTTAACATGCAGTTGATTATGTTTTATTTCTCTTCTTTTGTTTTATTATTCCTGTATGTATTAACATTAGTATGTGCTTTTGAAGAGAAAATGGACAAAGCTTAACCTTCATGTTGAAGGGCTGGGAGGAGGCTTAGTTGTAAGGTTCCAAAACTCCTGGAAAAGTGAATCCCCAGGCTCCCAGAAAGGCCAGAGGATCTTGCTTAGTTTATATTTCAAATAATTAATTTAAAAGGAGAATAAGTATGAACTTGATATTCAGCTAGTGAAGACACTGAAATACTTTCATGAAAATTGAGATACCTAATGCAGTAGACAGACCGTTTCCCTCTCCTACCTTAAATCCTACCAATTGTTAGATTATTCACCCAGAAGCTGTGCTACAAGGGCAGATCTTAAAAGGTACTGAGCCAACCAGCCATCATTTATTATTTACACTGAGCGACCCTGGGTTTGTGAAAAAGCAATACAGGACACAGTCACATGGAATTGTAATAATGTTAATGCTGAAAGATCTTAGATCTATATTTCTAAGTTATAAATGGCAGGCACCATCAGCCGTTCCACGTTCTTTTCTCCTAACAGAAGCCTAATCTGTTCAGACAGAGGAGAGTCCTTGAGCCCAGGAAGGATAGGTTCTAATGTAATTGATCTAAACCAGTTATCCTAATCTCAGTGGCCTCCTCCCTCTTCCCTTGCCCTCATAATTCAGCAACCATAACTCTTCCAACAACCTTTTTATAAAGGGTAAATTCCTATATTTTCTGAAGTACTTAACAATATTATAGTTTGATGTGTCCTTTAAATTTCTATTAGGAATGTTATTGTTTTTATTAGTTTTTGACTGGTTTGCTCCAACCCAACTTTCTTTCATTATTTTGCATGATTTTGCAGAAGGCAGGGTGGTTCAGGAATATGTATGTTATGTTACAGTAGGAAACACTGCAGTAAGAACCCCTGCAATAACAACTGTGTTATTGCGACTTGGGGAAGTTACTTAAGCTTGCTGAGGCTGTTTGCTCCTCTGAAAAATGGGAGTGGTACTAGACCTATCTGACAATAAAATTATTGTTCGGATTAAGTGAGAAAGTAAATGTAAAATTCTTAGCAAGGTATTGGTACATAAAATGTGCTCAACAAATTTACCAAGCATTATTATTATTATTCTCCATTGACCGTCTCTCATGTGGCTTGACTTCTGATTCTTTCCTGCTTTGTTGGATCTCCGCCAGACACCCTACTATTTGTCCACATTCCTCTTAAGGTATGGGGCCCAGGTCATCAAGATTGGACCTGTGCCTAGAGGAACAGGGACCTTACCCTCCCAGTTCTGTCCTCAGTGCTTTCATTATTATAAGCCTACGTTAGTTTCTTTGTCTCCCCAGTACTTCTTCATGATGACAAAATTAAACTGATGTCTTTATCACTTATTTACGCAAAAGCCAAGTTTCCCCATCTCATATTTACATAATGGAAAAAAATCAATGGAAAGCTGAATGCTTAATCTACTAAATTCCATCGTGTCAGAGTCAGCCATCAATCCAGTTGCCAAGATTTGACCTGACTTTTTTTTTTTTATTGGCGTATAGTTGATTTACAACATTGTGTTAGTTTCTGCTGTACAGCAAAATGAGTCAGTTATACATATAAATATATCCATTCTTTTTTAAAATTCTATTTCCATATGGGTCATCACAGAGTAGTGAATAGAGTTCCCTGTGCTATAGGTTCTTACTAGTTAACTATTTTATGTATAGTACTATGTCTGTGTCAATCCCAATCTTCCAATTTATCTCTCTCCCCTGCTTCCCCCTTGGTAACAAATAAGTTTGTTTTCTACACCTGTGACTCAATTTCTGTTTTGTCAATAGGTTCATTTGTACCATTTTTTTAGATTCCACACATAAGCGATATCATATGATATTCGTCTTTCTCTGTCTGACTTACTTCATTCAGTGTGACAGTCTCTAGTGACCTGAGTCTTTTATACTGTATTTTTACCTTGTTCATCTCCTTCAGGCCATTTGCATACATGGCAGGTTTGCCTTTTCTATACTTGTCCAAATCACAAATAGCATTATTGAGAAGGATGAGAGCAGAGTCATTTTATAGTACATTTTAGGATTTTCTCCGGGTTAGCATGTTAGGGTTCAGTTCTCCAGATACAAATTCACCTAATTCTAATGTAATTTCTTTTACCTTTTTCTGTCTTAGCTACAAGTATAGCCATCCTTGACTGCCCTCCCCCCAGTTGGATTGGAAGGCCCTCTTATGTGTCTCCTGGGCCTGACGTACCACATTGTGTCAGTCGTGCCTTTTTACTGTCTGTGCTCCCGTCCCCTGGCTTGAGGGTAAGACTGCGTGTTGCTCACTGTTGTATCCCAGTGCCTAGCACATGCACTTCATTAAATATTTATTATTGGATGGGTGAGTTAACAATTTTGTTAAGTGTCTGGTTGAAATCAAGGTACACATTTTCATGCACAGGCTCCTAATCTGATCAGGAAAGCAGATGAAATCCATCCACAGCACTAGTTCTTGGTGGGCACTTGCAGGCTCCTGGATGTCTTCTGCTGTCCTCAGAGGCCAGCAGCCAAGTGTTCAGCAATCCTTTCTAGAATTTTGCATCTGTGACAGTTATTGAAAAGCCATGTGGGTGTTGCCATCCTGTTACACAATGTGCTTGAACCATTTATTTACTCAAGTTCAATAAAGGTTAATTTTCATTTTATCTTGTGAGTATCGGGCATGTAAATTTCAGGTGAGTCATATCATGTTAAAGTCCAGAGACAGTCTTTTAATTTGGTCACTGTTTCCAACAATGGGTCGTGTTAACTCTGCTTGAAAGAACTGATTAGCTTCTTCATGGATCGGTGCAGGACTACTTGTACAAGGAAGACTGGGGAGACTTCTGGGATTCCAGGTCATTAGGTGGAGGTTTTCTTGGGGGCAGTGCCCTGCAGTTCACTTCTCTCTCCAAGAGTGCAAAAACAGGATTGACATGACATGACCTGGAGCAGATGAACCCCTCCAGCTCCTTCCAGGCTCCTCAGCCAACTCTCTCCTGTTCCCTATCTCAAGGCACCAACACCACCTCCTACCCGGCCACCAAAACAGAGATGGGAGAATCCAATCAGTAACAAAGTCCAGTAGGATTCTCCTCTCAAATACTACTCACAGCCAGGGGTATGCTGGTAAATGTTTAACAACCAAATCTTTGGAAAGAAATTCTCAATTTGTAATATTTCCATGGTGTAAATCTTCCCACTATTGCCAATTTCAAGTTACTAACGTGAAGACTCTAAATATGGAGTTGGGAAGAGATGTGCCCAAGCTTGTACGACCTGGCTCCAGCACACCACTGCACACTCTTCCACCTTCCTGACCCCACTTCCACTGCACCAGATCAGAATTTCATGGCATTCAAGGCTCCAGGATCTGCCCCTGAGGACAGTTCAAGCCTCATGGACCCCTGTTCCAGGAAGCTTTACCTGGAACCCTTTTGCTCCTGTTGAATCATTTAGGTGACCTGTAATGCTCTGTGTACACTCAGTTGTCACATCGAGCACTATGGTACGCCTTTATGTCAGTCTTTCTCACTGGTTTATGAACCTCTTGAGCACAGCAACTGATGGTTATGACAAAGGGTAGTATTTATTGAGCTGGGAACTGTGCTAAGCACCTTATATGCATTATCTCATTTAATCCTCACAACACCACGAAGGAAATGCTCTTATTATCCCTATTCTATAGATAAGGAAACTGAAGCACAGAGAGGGTAGGTAATTTGCCCAAGGTTGCACAGCTGGCAAATGTTTCGGCCAGAATTGACCTAAGGCCTGATTGTAGAACCAGGACCCTTAACTACTAAGGCACCCTTGTCTTTGTGTCTCTAGCACTTGGCACTGTGCCTGCTCCATAGCAGGTGCCTGTTGATTGTGTGTTGGGTGATTTAGTGAGGGAAGGCTAATGCTGGCAGTGTCCTTGACTAGTCTCTTTGCTCTAGTCTCACCCAGCTTCACTCCCAAGAGCAGGCAGAAAGGCCCTTCAGAAATATAAACCTGATCATGTCTGATGAAAAATTGCAATGTCTTCATAACCTGTAAGGCAAATTCCTTACCTTGATACCTATGAACTTTCATGATCAGGTTCTGAGATACGCCAGTTTCTCCAGATACACCTTCCACCATTCATAATCACATTTATTCATTCAAATGTTATTACTCATCTGAGAAATTCAATATTTATTGAATAACTACCACATTCCAGGCCTTGTTCTGGGTGTGTAGGATCTATATAGAAAGAGGCAGTTTCTACCCTGGAGGGGCTTAAAGTTGAGTGGAGAAACAGATGCGCAACATGTAATTTCTACAGTGGCTGAAATAAAAGTACACAGAGCTTGCAGCGGGGTCCGGGAAGGGTGCTGTTCTGTCTGTGCCGCGTTCTTCACCTGCCTTCCAGCTCTGGCCAGACTGCACACTCAATTCCACGGGAGTCCTGCTGCAGACTCCATGAATTCATTGGCACATACTCTTTTCAGTTCCTGGAATGTTTTTTTAAATCACCTTCTGCTTATCCTTAAAAATTCCTCTCAAGTGTCACCTGCAGGAAGCCCTTGCCCCAGCCCGGCCAGCCTAACAAAAAGGCTCCTGCAGTAGGATGCCCACTGCCACCCCGGCACTTACCACCCTCTGCTGCTGCGGCCGATCTTCCTGTCCCTTTTGCTGGACTGTGAGCTCGTCCCCAATTTTATTCCTGGACACATGGTGAACACTAAGTCAATGTTGAATAAATGAGTGAAACAATTAGTCTTTTAATGATTGGAAATGTCTCTGGGAAAATGTTATCTCCACTAGCTAACTGAACGGGCTGTGGCTCTCACCATTGACATTAGATTTTAAATCCAGTTTTATTTTCAGTGGATTTTCAAGACAAAAGTAACCTTAGCAAATGAGGGTCTGGTTTCTCCTCTGACTTCTCCTCTGCTTCCCCCTTCCTCCTTCTTTGGAAAAGCATGAACATTTCAGCTCCAGTTCCTCATGAGCCCTGGCACATCAGAGGGAAACTATATGTTTAACTTTAAAGGGCAATCAAAGGGGGAAGGGGGAGACACTCATTGTGGCTTTTTAGAATCTTTAAAATACCTAGAGCTGCTGTAACAGACAAATTTTGTCATCTTGCCTGTCGTTTGAATACTCTGGGCAGTGCTGTTTTGGGACAAAGGGCAAAAGAGTAGATCAAGAAGGGAGGGGGGTGTCTGTGTTTGGGGATGTGATGTGGGAAGGGAGTCCCTAGGGCGGAAACAAGAAGTGTCCTTACACAGGACTGGGGGGCGGTGGCGGCTGGGCAGGTGGGTGGGAAGCAGAAAGGGAGGTCCTTGCTGGGCACATCCTATCCATACCTTTGGAGAAGCCCTGTTTCCCCAAAGGCATGTGTATGTCTATCAGCGGGTCTTGCGGATGCAACTTAGATTTGTCTGGGGCGTCCCTGGTGGGTTGATCCTCATAACCACGCACTTTTTTCTTGTCTGCCTTGTAAGGCCAAGGGCAACAGCACAGGTGACCATTCTGCAGCTGTTGCGTGCCTGGAAGGGAAGGCAGAAAACTAGGGTGAAGAAGGGGGGCCCTTGTTTCCTAGAGCAGTTCTCCGGCACTCGCCGGAGGCCTGGGTAGCTTCTGCTTTTGTGAGCAAAACTGTGACAGCCCTTCCCGGCCACAGAGAGAAACGTAGAAAAGGGTGGAATCGAGGTCTGAAACTGAGCCTCCATGACAGGGGGCGGGATACCCGAGGACACACTCTTTGCAGGTTTGGGTGTTATAAACCAGCGTTTAAGACATTTAGAGCAAAGTGATTATTTTTAAAAGCATGCAATTTATTTTAAGAGGCTTTTGAGAGTTGCCCTGTGTGTGCAGAGGCTCCTGAACACCGTTTTATCTGACACTGTGGATTTATCTTGTTGAGGAATTTCCTTAGGGTCTGGAAAGCACAGCTGTGACTTTGGAGTCCTAGAGAAAGCCAGCTACTCCAGGGCTCATCTATCCTTGTTCATTAAGAGGTTTGCACAAGCCACACGGGCAGGTCCTGTATGCTGTGGACCATCTCTTATTTCTACCTGGGGATGGAGGTTGGAGAGGGTGAGTGATGTAAAGCAAGTGGCACAAAGGTCAGGTCTGAGAATCTATGGGCCACTTCCTACTTCTATGTGGGGAATTGTGTGTATGTGTTTGTTGGGCGGGGGGCAGTGCTGTATAAAGCAGATGGGACACCAGCAGGGGCTTCAGTGGGAAACTAAACAGATCTTTTCCTCCATCTGCTTCTCTTAGCAGTTGGCTTGACCAAAGCCCAGTGAAGTAGTAGTGTCAAGTTGCTTGTCTGCAGTTGGCTGGCATTGTTGGGAAAGGAAGAGGAACACGGGGCGAGGTGGGGGAGTAATGGGGCTGGGGGTGAGAACACCCTCAAGAATCAGGGTAGGTCTCGTTGGCTTCCCTGCAGGTCACTTACGAGCTGTGTGACCCTGGGCAAGCTAGTTAACCTGTGTAATCACTTTGCCTTCTCTGTACACTGGGAGTAATATTAATGTCCACCCCCTAGGGCTGTCATGAGGATTGACAAGGTCAGGCAAAGTGCTGCTTCTTTTGCTTGGTCCAGAGTAAGAACTCCAGACTCCCTCTGAAAGTCCCTGAACAACCGCGATAGCGTGCAAGTTGACCTCCCTTCTTCTGTTCTTGTTCCCTTATAGTCCTTTCCCTCAAAGCAACCAGAGTGACCTTTTATAAAAGCATATTAAAGCATATTATTTCACTTTCCAAAGGCTTCTCGTTGCTCTGGCCACCTCCTCTCCCCGTCCTACCCCGCCCCGTGCTCCTGTGCTCTGGCCACACTGGAATGATTTGTTTCTCAAACACACAAGCACAGTCCAGCCCTGGGCTCTCGTGGTGCTGTTCCCTCTACCTGGCATGCTCTGCCCTTGATCTTTGCATGGCTGGCTCCTTCCTGAGAAAGCCCTACACACTGAAAGGAGCTCCTTCCCCCACCATCTATCATGCCACTCTGTTCTGTTTTCATCACCACCCGAAAAGATCCTGTTTATTTATTGTTTCTCATATGTCATGTAAGTCCTTCCCCACTGTTGCTACCTTTCCCTCCATTAGAATCCAAGCCTCCTGAGGGGATCGTGTTAATTTTTTTCATGGCTGTGTCCTCAGAACCTTGTACAGTGCTTGGCACATAGTAGGTGCTTAATAAAGAATGAATGAGCCTTGTCTTGCTCTTTCTTCCTTCAAAGTCTAGCTCAAGACGAAACTCCACTATGAGGTCATCTCTGACCATCTCAACTTTTAAAAATATCTTCCATCCATTTCCCTCTGAGTTCTTGTCACTGAATGGAGTTGGCAATCTCTCTTCTCTTCCCTTTCCCTTCTCTTTTTTTCTCCCTCCCTTCCACCTGTCTCTGGCACCCATCAATTTTTACCATTTGGGAGGTGCTCAAGATTTTTAAAATTTTGTTTTAGTGCCCTTGGATGAATTAGCAAGCCCAAAGATAAAGATGAAATGGCCCTCCTATACCTCCTATAACCAGTGCAGGGATCTAGTGCAAAGGTACCTTACCCATGGGAAGAATTCAAGGCTCTGGATTACGTGAGGGTTATGGGTGTGCAGGATAGACAGCTGAAGTATTGCATATTTAAATTATACCTGGAAAAAAAGTCCACAAAGTTTAACAAAGTTCTCAAAGTTTAAACAAAGTTTAACAAAGATTAAATTATCGATAATCTATTTCAGATTTCATTACAATGAAAGAAAAAACTTTTGGCTTACCGCTGTTGGCAAAAGCAAAAAAAATACCAGTTGTTTCAGATCCTATTCTATTTTATTTTCCTGGGCATTTTTACATTATTACACTTTAGAATCATTTTGTTATTTTAAGATATTTTTTATTGTGGATGTTTTAAATGTATAGATTAATTTAGGGGTGTTGACACATTGTGTAATAGCAAGGTAATGAAAATACATATTTCTAATATTAACGAAAATAGTTTTAATTTTTTAACCATTGAACGTGATGCTGTTATTTAATGTAGGTTTTCTATCACATATATGTATACGAGAGATATAGATATGTGTATATGTATGTGTATAAATATATATAATCTTAAGCATGTATTCATTGGAATCAATATTGAATGTTTAATGCCTTCTTGGCATCAGTTGAGAAGGTCAAATACTGTTTTACCTTTGATATATGAAGTCCAATATTGAATTATCTTTTTGTTTCTTGATGAATTTTTCTCTTAATGGAAATGTTAAATTCTATTTGATGGCATTTTATTTAGGATTTTGGTATATTATTCACAAATGATATTAGTCTGTAGTTTTCTTTATGCATCTCATCTCTGTCAGCTTTTGGCATCAGTTTTATGCTGGCTTCATAAAAAATTTTGGGTACTTTTCTTTTTTTCTATGTTCCAGAATTGTGAAAATGGCAGAGGAATTATCATCTTGTTAAAGTTTTAGAAGCATGACCCATGATGCCATTGGGACTTTTACCTTTTATGCAAGGGCGGGGGGATGGTCATGAGTGGAAACTTTCTCTGTTTACTCCAGGGTTTGTCAGTTTAGACTTTTTCTATATTTTTTCGTTTATTTTAGCAATTTGATTTCCTACTTTTTTAGAAAATCATTTTATTCAAAATTGTGCAAAATAATTTTCCAAAGTGTATAATAGGGATTTAAAAAAAAAGAGATAACTCATTCTACATTCTACCATCTAACTAGTGTCAACTATGGTGGAATATTATTTCATCATCTTTCTATGAATAGCTACAGATAGAAGGATGGATAATTAGATAGTAGAAATAACTTAGTAAGAAATGGATCTTAGCTCCCATGCACTATTTAAATAAAATATTAAATATAATATAAAATATTAATTTTAGTTGAATTTAATGGGATAAAAAGAAGGGAAACTGAAGGAATTACAGAATTTAAATAATTATTTCTTTACTGTTAGAGATATCAGTTCTAAAGGAGTCTTCCAAGATTAAGAAAGGGGATTTAAAAGTTACTACAAAGTTGGAATAGTTATTTTTTTACTAAATGGTGCAGGTTTAGGGTAATGAAGATGAACTCTGAGATATGAATAATAAGGTGATTAATACCACATCTCTTCCCATTTTCCCTCTCCCTACCTTCTAATCTTTGTTGCTGATATTTTTTCCTTTTTAAGGGTTTATTACTTTTACATTTTGATCTGCAACCATAATTCCCTCAGGTATTCAGTTTAAATCCTATATTTATATGAATTCACTGTTCATCATAGTTTTTCCTCTTTGATTTCTAAATTTCTGAGTTCTTTATTTTGATTCATGTTTTGCTTGGCTGAATTTCACTGTCAAGGAATTATTTTCAAGAGGAAGTCATGGGGGCTTTATACCCTGAACTTTTAAATTTTGGAATTGTCTGTTGCCTTTACGTTTAAAAACAAATTGGGTGGGTATAAGATTTTGCAAGCCACCTTCTCTTGAAACGCTGTAGAATTTATTAAATGGCTGCAGAGTATTGATATTTCATTGAATGAATGTCAATTAATGGTCATTTATTCTCAAAGATGCAGATGTAGAGAATGGACTTGAGGACACAGGGAGGGGGAAGGGTAAGCTGGGACGAAGTGGGAGAGTGGCATTGACATATATACACTACCAAATGTAAAATAGATAGCTAGTGGGAAGCAGCTGCATAGCACAGGGAGGTCATTTCGGTGCTTTGTGTCCCACTAGAAGGGTGGGATAGGGAAGGCGGGAGGGAGACGCAAGAGGAAGGGGATATGGGGATATATGTATACATATAGCTGATTCACTTTGTTATACAGCAGAAACTAACACAGCATTGTAAAGCAGTTATACTCCAATAAAGATGTTAAAAAAAAAAGGGTCATTTATTCTCAATTTTCTGTTATTAAGTGTATTATCGTAAGTGTATTAAGTGGAATTTCTGGATCAAAGTATACATGCACATTCTTTTTTTTTTGGAAACATATGCTAAACACTTTTCAGACAGATTATTTAATATATACTCCTATCAGCAGTGCCTAAGAGGGTTATCTTATTTCCATCAGCATTAACAATGGATTTTATTAATTCATTGAATATATGCCAATTTGGTAGGCAAAAAGAAAATTTTCTCATATTTTAAATTCTGTTTCTTACTAATGTTTAACATGTTTTGTGCATTTATTAACCAATTTGATTTTTTATTTTATGAACTGCCTTTTAAAGCCCTTTACTGTTTTCTGGGGTGTAGCTGTTACCTTATTGATTTGAAAGAACATTTTGGATATTATGGATATTTACTCTTTTTCATGTATATTGAAAATATTCCTCACTTGGTCTTTAACTTTTTTCACGGATTAAAATGCTTATGATCACCAATGGATACTAAAACTATTAGATAAAAATTTAATGCGGAACAAAATATTTGCACAATCTCAAAGTATCTTGCCACAAATTACAAAAAGAATAGTAGTAACTTTATAGTGGAGAAAGTTGGCAGATAGTACCTTAACCAAGGGATGAAAATTAACATCAATAATGAGACACTATGATCCTCCTGACATAAGGCACTAAGAGAGACATAATATCATTTGTGTAATATTCTTGCCAAACATACAAAACTTGAATTTAACCTTGAGAAAATATGAGGCAAACAAGAATTGAGAGACGTTCTGTAAAACAGTTAGCCTACACACTTCAAAAAAAAATCTAAAGGGGCATGACAGCTACATGTACTATGTTATACTGGATTAAATTCTGGACCAGAAAAAAATGCTATAAATGACGTTATTGAGACAATTGGCAAAATTTGAATATGGAATGTAGATTGTACAATAAAACTGTGTCAATGTTAAGTTTTCAGATTTTGATAATTTAACTGTGGTTGTGAAGATAATGTTTTTGTACCTAAGAATATATACTGAAGTATTCATGGGTAAAGGCACTTGTTCTCAAATGGTTCAGAATGGTATGTATAGGTAGGTGTGTATCATTGTGTTTTGTGTGTGTGTGTGTGTGTGTGTGTGAGAGAGAGAGAGAGAGAGAGAGAGAGAGAAAGAGAGACAGAGAGACAAGACAGAGACAGAAAGAATAATGCAAATGTAGCACAATGTTAATAATGATGAATATGAGTGAAGGGTATATGTGACTTCCTTTGTATTCTTATAGCTTCTCTCTCTTTTTTTTTTTTTTTTTCTCTCTTTCTGTTACGCGGGCCTCTCACTGTTGTGGCCTCTCCCGTCGCGGAGCACAGGCTCCGGACGCGCAGGCTCAGCGGCCATGGCTCACGGGCCCAGTCGCTCCGCGGCATGTGGGATCTTCCCAGACCGGGGCACAAACCCGTGTGCCCTGCATTGGCAGGCGGACTCTCAACCACTGCGCCACCAGGGAAACCCTGTAGCTTCTCTTTAGGATAGAAATTATTTCAAAGTAAAATGTGAAACATTCTTCTCCCCTCAAAAAAAGGATAAAGTAAAATTTTATCAATCTTTTTTTAAAAATAGTTTTTGGCTTTCATGCCATGCTTGGGAAAACCTTCTTTATGTCAAGATCATAAGAATAGTCACTGATGTTTTCTTTCTATGGTTTCATTTATTTATGTTGAAATCTTTGATCTATCTGCAGATTTGGTGTGGAAGCAGGAAAATGATCCAGGTTTTTTTTCTCCCAAATATATAATCAATTTTCCCCACAACATTTATTGAATAATGAATCTTTCCTCACTAGTGTCAAAGGATATGCTTATCATGCATCTATCGTGTGTGTGTCTATATATATAATATTTATATAAGTATAAAATATATGTTCCATATATATGTAATATTTCTTGATATATCCTGGACTTGTTTGTGTTCCTTTGATGTGTTCACTTGTGTGTTTCTCAGTACTTATTTACCCCCTTCCTCCCTCATTTTTCTGGTCATTTTTATGTATTTATTTTTCCAGATGAACTTCAGAACATTTTCCTTGAGGATTATTTGATTTCAGATAACATACAAACCAATTCAAAAGGGTTTATTGGATGTATACAGGACTTTGTCATGTAATTAGAGTAGAAGGGGAACAACCAGCCTTATTAAGGGTAAAAAATCATGAAGGACCTGGGTAAAGGACCTGGCAGAAATATTTAGACTATCACTCCTGTCCTCTGCCTTAGCTATTAGGTGACTTAATCTCAACCACCAGCTTTAAAGTTTATTAGTTTAAATTTTGGGAGAAATAACTGAAGTGGTCACTGGCCAACCAATGGATTTTTTCTTTCTGATTCAAGTGCCTGTAAAGGTTGCAGGAGACTGTTTTTATAAGGGGAAAGTTCTCAGAAAATGACTGTGTATTTGGCAGACATCATAAATAATGTCTAGTAAAAGCTTTGCAATATTGAATCTTTCAGTCTAAGAACAATGAAGTTCTTTCCATTTATTGAAATCTCTTCTTATGACCCTTCATAGAGTTTATTAGCTTTCTAAAAAGATATGTTGTCCCTAAATATATGTTTAGATATTTTAGGCTTTTTGTTATTTTGAATGGAATCTTCTTTTTTTTCATTATATTTATCTGAATTTTTGACTGGTTATTTTTTATACATACAAAAGTAATTAGTTTTTATATTTAACTTTAACCATTTATTTTATTGACTTTTCTGATCATTTCTAATCGTCAGTTGTTTCTCTTGAATTTTCTAGGTATAGAGTCATGTTATCTGCAAAGAAAGATTGTTTTGTCTTCTTTATAGCATATTTTTATATTTTATATTCTTTTTTTGTTATTTATATATTTATTTATTTATTTGGCTGCACCAGGTCTTAGTTGCAGCATGCAGGATCTTTAGTTGCAGCATGTGAACTCTTAGTTGCGGCATGTGGGATCTAGTTCCCTGACCAGGAATCGAACCTGGGCCCCCTGCATTGGGAGCGCAGAGTCTTAGCCACTGGACCACCAGGGAAGTCCCTGTATTTTATATTCTTTAAAAATTCTGGTGTCTTTGTTCTGGTCAGAAAGAAACCAATAAGCTTATTTTCATTTTGTAAATCAAGAAAAAGGACAGAACTATTGTGTTGCATTTTGGGAAGTCTAACAAAAATGTGAAGCAAGATATTGAACTTCTTGTTGAACTTAACTGGAAGTAATCTGTCAGACCAACATGCCAATCATCAGTCTATCCATTCAGCCAGCCAGCCAGCCAGCTAGCCAATAAATGTTAATTGCTGCCTTTTTCATAGCATAGATACAATAAGAAAAACACAGTCCTCGCCCTTAAAGACATTAGATAGAGGAATAAACACAAAAGCAAGCAATTATAATAGCGTATAAGGCAAAGTACATGGTGTTAATGAATGCACATAAAAAAGCACCTAAACCTGCCTTGGACAGTCAGGGAAGGCTGCTCGAGGAGGGTAACATCTAAAAAGATTTCTGAAGGAAATATTTGAATGGAAGAAAGGCCACACTATCAATAAATGCATTATGCCATTTAGTTGCTTTGAAATTTTAGCGATTAGCCATTCTGAAAAATTCATGAATCTCAAGATTTTCAATTTGCCTTTGCAGCTCAAGGGGCCAGTGGCACTCTGGGGAACCCGACGCTGGATACAAGTCTGCTGGAGGAATTCTTGGGCAATGATTTTGATTTGGCGGCCTTGTAAGTAATGAGGGCACTGCTCTCCATTTGGTCGTTTTTTTTTTAATGTTTGACTTTTTTTAATATAAATTTATGTATTTATTATTTATGTTTGGCTGTGTTGGGTCTTCGCTGCTGCACGCGGGCTTTCTCTAGTTGTAGCGAGCGGGGGCTATGCTTCGTTGCGGTGTGGTGGCTTCTCTTGCTGTGGAGCACGGGCTCTAGGCACACGGGCTTCAGTAGTTGTGGTTCATGGGCTCTAGAGCGCAGGCTCAGTAGTTGTGGCTCGTGGGCTTAGTTGCTCCGTGGCATGTGGGATCTTCCCAGACCAGGGATTGAACCCATGTTCCCTGCATTGGCAGGTGGATTCTTAACCACTGCACCACCAGGGAAGTCCCTCCATCTGGTGTTTTTAAAATTATAAAATAATTAAATGAACTGGGAAGTGCTCCCTTCTTTTCTGTTTTCCAGGAGAGCTTGAGTAGAGTTGGTCTTATTTCTTTTATAAATCTTTGGCAGATTTCACCAGTGAAGCCAGCTAGGCCTGGAGTTTTTTGTTTGTTTATTTTTGTTTTATTTAGTTTTAATCTGAAAGCCCTCACCTTCCAATTCAATATCATTAATAGATATGGGGCTATTCAGGTTATCAATTAGTAGTTATCAACTTAGGCAGTTTATATCTTTCAATGAATTTGTATATTTCTGAATTTACTGGCATAAAGTTGTTCATCATATTTCCTTTTTATACTTTTAATGTCTGTAAAATCTATAGTGAACAACAAGTGTTGCTCTTGATGTCAGTAATTCATGTCTTTTTTTTTTCTTGATCAATCTAGCAAGAGGTTTATCAGTTTTCCCAACCTTTTAAAGAACTGGCTTTTGGTTAAATTTATATTCTTAATTGTTTTTCTGTTTTCCATGTCATTGATTTCCGCTCTTATTTTCTAATATTAATATAGCCATGTCAGCTTTCTTTTAAAAAACTTACATGCAATAAAATTCCATTTTTGTCTTGTGTATGGTTTTGTGAGTTTGGACAAATTTATAGAGTTGTACAACTACTGCCATGATTACCACACACAACAGTTCCCTCACCTGAAACGTCCCCCCTACATTTCCACTTTGTGGTCAAACCCAACACACACCCCTAACCTCTGGTGACCACTGATCTTTTCTCTGTCCTTATAGTTTTGCTTTTTCCGGAATGTCACATAAATGAATTCATATGGTATATATAACTATAAGTCCAGTCTCTCTCACTAGTGATGTCACTAGACATCACTAAGCATAATGTCTTTGCTCATTTTTTATTGCTGAGAAAAATTCTGTTGGATTGTTGTAACAGAGTTTGTTTATCCAGTCACTCATTCAAGGACGTTTTGATTATTTCCAGTTTTTGGCAATTATGAATAATTTCTATAAATATTCATGCACAGGTGTTTGTGTGATCAAGAGTTTTAATTTCTCTAGGGTAATACCTTGGATAGTCTGCTGGGTCATGTTTTAAGCGGAAGCTTAACTTTATAAAAATTGCCAAATTTTCTAGAGTGGCCATACCATTTTACATTACCACTAGCTATATATTCTAATAAGCGTATAGTGGTATCTCATTTTGTTTTAATTTGCATTTTCCTATCAACGAATGATGTTGAGCCTTATTTCATGTGCTTGTTTGCCATTCGTACGTTTTCTTTGGTGAAGTCTTTTTTCAAATTTTTTGCCCATTTTAAAAAATTAAAGTTTTCTTATTTTTGAGTTTAGAAAATTCTTTAAGTATTCTGGATATAAGAACTTTATTGGGTATGTGATCTATGAATACTTTCTCCAAGTCTATAACTTATGTTTTCATTCTCTTAACAATGTCTTTCCCAGAGCAGAAGTTTTAAATTTTGATGATATCCAATAGATCAAATTTTTCTTATGTGGTTTGTTCTGTATATCTAAGAAATATAGATATTGCCTAATTTAAGTTCCCAAGGATTTTCTCCTGTTTCCTTCTAAAAGTATAGTTTTACATTTAGGTCTATGATCCATTTTGCATTAATTTCCATATAAGTTTTGAGATATAAGTTGAGATTAATTTCTTTGTGTATAGATGTCCAGTTACTTTCAGAATCCCTTGCTGGATAACCTTTCTCTATTGAACTGTCTTTACACTGTTGTAAAAAATCAGACGACCATATTTGTGTGGATCTATATCTAAACTCTTTATTCTGTTCCACTGATCTATATATCTGTTATTTTGTCAGTACCACGTTATCTTGACTACTGTACTTTTATCATAAGTCTTAAAGCCATATAGTGTAAGTTCTCCAAATTTGTCTTCTTTTGTAAAATTGTTTTGGTTATTCTGATTCCTTTGACTTCTCACATAAATATTAAAATCAGCTTGTTTATATCTATACAGTGCTGCTGAGGTATAGATTAGGATTGTATTAAGTATAGAGATCCATTTGGGGAAAATCGACATCTTTACAAAATTGAGTCTTCCAATCCTGAACGTAGTATACCTCTCCATTTATTTAGGCCTTCTTTGCTTTTTTTCATCAGCATTTTACAATTTTAGCATACAAATCTTGTATATATTTTCTTTAGATCTACACCTAAATGTTTCATGTTTTTCTTTGAGTTATTGTAAGTAATAGTGGTTTTTAAATTTTTTTCAAATTTAATTCCCAATCATTCATTGCCAGTATACAGAACTATTACTGGTTTTTATATTTTGGGCTTAGGTCCTATAATCTTTTTTTTTAAATTTTTTAAATTAAAAAAAAATTTTTTTTATTTGGTCTGGCCACATGGCTTGAGGGATTTTAGTTCCCCGACCAGGGATCAAACCTGGGCCCCGGCAGTGAAAGGGCCGAGTCCTAACCACTGGGCCACCAGGGAATTCCCAGGCCCTGAAATCTTAATGAAGCCATTTACTAGTTTAAGAGCTTTTTGTAGATTTCTTGGCTTTTTATATCTTGACAATCATGTCTTCTGCACACTGGAACAGTTGTATGTCTTTCTTTCAAAACTGTATGCCTTTGAGTGTTTTTTCTTGCCTTATTGAACTGGGTAGAACTTTGGCTATGATGCTGAATAGGGAAATAGAGAGATCAGACATCCTTGTCTTGTCCCTGATCTTAGAGGGCAGTCACTCAATTTTTTATTATTATGTATGATTCAGCTATAAGATTTTTTTGTAATGCCCTTTATTAGGTCAAGGAGATTCTCTTCTACTCCTAGTTTGCTGAGAATTATTTTAACATGAATGGCTCTTGAATTTTGTCAAATGTTATTTCTGTATTTATTAATATGATCATATGTTTGTTTCCCCTGTCTGTTATTATGGTGGATTACTTTGCTAATTTTTGAATATTGAACCAACCTTGTATTCCTGGGATAAACCTCAGTTAGTTTTAAAGTATTATCTTTTTATGTATAGCCGGATTCAATTTGCTAAAATTACTTTGAGGATTTTCCATCTATTGGTCTCCAGTTTTCTTATACTGTATTTTTATGGTTTTGATATCAGGATATTGATAGACTTCTAAAATTAGTTGGGAAGTGTTTTCTCCTTTTAAATTCTCTGGGTGAATTGTGTGGAATTGGATTTATTTTTTCCTTAAATGTTTGATAGAATTCACCATGAAATCTTCTGTGCCTGTAGCTTTCTTTGTTGGAAGACCTTACTATGAATTAAGTTTATCCAATAAATTCAGGACTATTTATGTTATCTCTTTCTGCTTAAATAAGTTTTGGTAGCTTGTTTTCTTTTTTCCCCAGGGAATTGATCCATTTCATTGTCAAACTTATAGGCAAAGAGTTGTTCATAGTATTTATTATGCTTTTATAGGCTTTTACAGGCTCTAAGGAGTCTGTACTGATATTCTCTTCTGTTTCTTATATTGGTAATCACTTTCCTCTCTCTCTCTCTCTCTCTCTCTCTTTTAATTAGTCTCTTTAGAAATGTATAAGTTTTGTTGACCTTTTCAAATAAGTATCTATTGGTTTCATTGATCTCTATTGTGTTTGTTTTCAATTTCACTGATTTCTACTCATTATTTCCTTCTGATTGCTTTGGGTTTAGTTCGCTCCTCTTTGTTTCGTTTCTTAAGGTGGAAGCTTAGTTCTTGATTTAAAGTCATCCTTTGCTTTCTAATTTAATCACTCAATGCTATACATTTCCCTCTCCATATGGCTTTAGCTGCCTTCCTCAATTTTTGATATGCTATATTTTGATCTTCTTTCAGCTCAAAATATTTCCTAATTTTCCTTGAGACATCCTCTTTAACTCTGGGTGGCTGGAATTGGGTTAATTTCCAAATATTCGGGAACTTTCCATGTATTTTTCTGTCACTGACTTGTAGTTTAATTCCATTATGGACAGAGAACATACTCTATATAATTCTAATTCTTTTAAATTTGTTAAGGTTTGCTTTATGACCCAGGAAATGGTCTATCTTGGTGAATGTTCCATGTGCACTTGAAAAGAATGTGTGTTCTGCTGTTGTTGGGTCAAGTGTTCTATAAATGCTAATTAGGTCAAGTTGGTTGACATTGTTTTTCCGGTCTTCTATAGCCTTGCTGATTTTTGTCTACTTCTTTTATCTATTACTGTGAAAGGAATGCCAAAGTCCTCAGGAATGATTGTGGATTCAGAGTCCTCAGTTAAGTTCTTTTTTTCTCAGCACTGTCTTCTGTCTTCCAACCTCTATGTTTTCTGATGAGAAATAGGCAGTTATTTGAATCATTGTTCCCTTGTATGTAATATATCATTTTTCTCCACTTGCAAGATATTGTTTTATCTTTGGTTTTAAGCAATTTTATTATAACATGGCTGCATATGGGCATGATTTTCTTTGAGATTATACTGTTCGGGATTTGCTCAGTTTTTTAATCTGTAAATTTTTGGTTTTTTACTACCTCTAGGAAGTTTTTAGCCATTATTTCTTCACATTTATGTTTCTGTACCAACATCTTTCTTTCCTCTGTCTAGGACTCCAATGATACAAATGTTAGATCTTTGATATGGTAGACAGGCCCCAGAGGCTCAGTTAATTTTTTCAATCTTTTTTTTTCCTCTCTGTTGTTTATACTGGATAATTTCTATTGATTTGTCTTTAAGTTCACTGACCCTCTTCTGTCATCTCCATTCTGTCATTGAGCCTACCTTGACATTTCTGTAAATGCCCTTCCTTCTCTCCCTCATGAAAGACAGAGAGTGGAGCAAGATGTGAATCTCAATAGTAATGGGGAAACCTATTTGCAGGTACTTTGGTACCTGGCTCTTGCTGCTCTTTGCCAACAAAAACATCCTTGCCAAAATGACTGGGGAAGAAGGGAGGCTCAACATTTTGCAAGCTAGTTAAACACACACACACACACAACTGGTGGGTTGCCACATGTCTGAGCCCACACTCTGAGCTGGCTCTTCTGCTCCAGGCACTGCATGGGCTGAACCCAGGCACTAATCACCCTTGTGCCTGCCTTCATATTCCTCTCAATCCATCCACACAGCTACCATGAATTCCTGTGAGAAGGGTGGGCAATGGGTATATCCTTACCATCTCTGCCTACAAAAAACCTGCTAGAAGTTGTCAGTTTCTGTCCCCTACAAGACTTTTCCTCAAAAGAAGGTAGACCTGATTCCATCAGGGTTCTGTTTAATCATCTGGATCACTTTTATAACTGGCATAAAGTACTTTAGCTGTTTGCAGGGAAAAGTGAACAAGTGTTAAGTCTTATTCGAAGAGCTGTCCTTCTACCTGGGAGTTCAGAAATCTATCCTATGATCTTAGTCTCCATGATAATAATGGTCTTTCCAGCAAGACCAGAGATATCTCCCTATAGGCGATCGCTACTGAGATTCCGACATGGTTTGCCCAATCAGATTCACTCTCTACCCTTGGGAGTGGGTGTCTGGCATTTGTAAGTGAGGTAGAGGAAGGAGTTAATACTGTTGAGTATTTACTAAGTATTAGGCATTGTTCTTTGCACTTTACATATTTACTCATTTAATTGCATATTTGATTTTACACATTTCATTCTCTTATCAACTCTTCCAAATAGGCACAGTATTATCCATATTTTACACATGAAGAGGTTGAAGTGCAAAGAGGTTAAGTAACTCTTCATATGTCAATAAGTGGCAAAGCTGGGATTAAAATGTGCCTGGCTCTAGAACACCTGCCCTTTCTTCTACATTTGTCTTTTGGATTAATTGATGTTTTAGGGGATGTTTTAGACTCCGTGACTCTCAGGGAAATACATTAAGTGGGTCTACATTTATCTGCCAAAAGGTGTGACTCAGAATGGATCCTGAGCCATAGTTTGCAAAGATTGTCAGAGTTCAGGCCCGTTAAAGAAAAGTCCTATGATCAGATAAGCTGCTATTTCCTGATAAAAATGGCTCAGGTGCATGCAGTTAAGTGGAGCTGCAATAGAAATCCAAGAGAGAGCAAGTGGAAACAGTCCCAGTCCGTGACCATGGATTTGTTGGGCTCGTCCAGTGATCATTGCATCTGTACAATGTATTCAAATACCCCAAGTGTTGAGTATTTCTAAATACCAGGCTCTCTTTTTGCAGCGCTGGGATGCAGGTTTTCTTGCCGGGGCTCCCAGCTAATAAATAGCAGAGTTGGGATTCAAACATGAATTTACTACAAAGCCTGAGTTACTTCCTCTCTACTATATTGCCCATGAATTGTGCCTTTTAAAAGTATCAATGACAACCCTTTAAGCGATTTAAGAGAACATTAGGCTGTAAAATTTCTAGGAGCAAATTTGAATCTCATAGGCAGATTTTCAAATCTCAAAGATATTAAAAAATGGAATTATTGGCTCTGTGAAACAGATGTCCCTAAATGCTCTGTGGAAAACTGGTCCCCCGAGATGCTGTGGGAAAAAAAGTTCCATGATCAGCAATAAATAAGTATGTGACTCACTGGCTTAAACAAAATTAAATGTATTTCTTTACCGCAGGACTTCTCAGGGCCTTTGATGTGCTAATATGCAACTGGGAAAGGGAAATGTTAGGCAGTGTTCTCAAACTTATGTGGCCATGGCCCCCTTTTGGGAGCATGTACCCACGTATGAGCATTGGGATGTGCTGATCAGGACATTCTCATCCTTCCGTGTGAATCTAATTGGTATGTTGAACCGGGGGCAGTTCTGTCAGGACGGGAAGATGTCTGACAGTTGCTCTTAACCCTGTATTTCCGTGTGTGGTGGAGTCCAGGGCAGCTGTCTGCCCAGGGGGAGTAGGAGCGGGCAGAAGTCCTCTCTGATCCCCTAGGTTAGCCAGCCTGTTACCTACTAGGCACACAGGTGAGCTAGGTGAGCTGTGGGGGCTGGACACACCGGGAAATGTCCAGGTATGGAGTGCCGCCTGGAGGGCGGGAGGCTAGAGATTTAGGGGAAAGCATAAATTCCTGGAGGTTGCAGTGAAAAAGGACAAGAAGTGTGTGTGTGTGTCCGTGTGTGTGTGTAGAAGAAGGAAGGCTCTGGAAAAGTCACCAGTGAATCTTCAAGACAGGTTTGTTTCATTCAAAAATGCCCAGAGATTCACCTGTTTCCTTCCTTTACTCAAACTGGAGGCCAGGTTGTAGCAGCAGCAGCAGCATCGCCTGGGAGCTACGACTGTAGCACCTCAGGCCCCACCCCCAAAATGCTGAATCGGAATCTGCATTTTTAACAGGATCCCCATGGGATTCACAGGCATATTATAGTTTGAGAAGCCCTACTTTAGGTTACGTGCATATGCCTCCTTCCCGACCACCTCCCAAGACCCGGACCAAATCATACAGTTTGGTTTGAGTGTGTTCAGTGCAATTAGACAGTATACCGAGCTTTAGGCTGGCCTTGAGGTGCTGCAGATGGGGTAAGAGGGAGCTAGCTGAAGACATTGAGGTGACAGCTCATCACAAGTTCGAATGGGTGACTTCATAGGAGGGGAACCTAGAGACATATTAGGTCCGTGAGGAATCAACTCCGGGTTTCATTTCATTTCATTCTAATGGTTGAGCTTAAGCATCTAATATTCTGGGTTTCACTTAGGACATATCTTATTGAGGTTGGAAGGAAAAATGAGTTAGGCGTCAATGACCAGCTGCATGTTTTACTTCTGCCACCAGTAGAGTGGGGCTGATAAACTCTTTACCGTGATGTTGCGAAAGGGAGTGAGGTAATCCACATAATTCTATGAGATGAGCTTTTTAAAGGCTGAGTTCATTGACCGGTTTGATTTGTGGGTTCAAATGGATGCAGCAGGAGAAAAGGTAAACAGAATCCTGGGCACAAACATTACCAGTGACTTCTAGATTCTAAAGATTTTGTAGAAAATGAAATAACATAGTAATTCATTCGATTAGGATATTTAAATATCTGTATTGAAAACATTGTGTTCTTTAGAGCATAAACTCTGGTGATAGATCACTTTACTCCAGTTTGACTAGATGCCAGATGAATAATCTCGGGTATGTTACTTAACCTCATCAAGCCTCGGTTTCATTGCCTGTGGTGTAGGGGCAGTAATAGTACCTTTTCACATGGTGGTAGCAGAGATTAGATGAAGCAACACCTGCAAGGGTTAGCTCAGTGCCTGGACCAGAGTAGGTCCTCCATAAAGGTTGTCTATTTCTAAAGCAGCAGGGGAGAGTGGTAAGAGGGAGGGTCAGTGTTCTTGCAGTTTGCCAAGATAGAGCCGAAGGGGAGGGGTGGCAACTTGCTTTTCTTGCTTCCATTGCCCTGTCATGAAATGATTTTCTTGGGCTACTTTATTCACTGATGACATTTCTGCCAAGGCCCTTTCCCATCCCAACTTCCAGGTAGTGGGTACAAACCCTATGCAAGCTTGGTCAAGTATTTATCAAGTGCCTACTACGTGCTCACCAGTGGGCAATATGCAGGAGATACACACACACACACACACACACACACACACACAGTATTAAGACATGCTCTTAAGTGAATGTCTGCGTGGGAGGACATGAATCATACACATGAAAAACTGGAGAAAATACTTTCAGTAACAACTTTTTATGCTGTAATTGGGTGATGGGGTACAACAGTGAACAAAACAGATGGACCTGCTAATAGTTTACCAAGGGCAATGTGGTGGAAAACAGTCTGCCCTGCAGGGCACCCAGGCATTTTTCTTTGAGTTGGTGGTGTGTGGTAATAATGATAAATAGCAGATTGACTTTCTGCGGATTTAAGTATTGTTTTTAAGTTCTCAGCAGGCAATGCATTTCCTTATCACCTGCTCCTGGGGAGAGCCATTTCCATCCCTTCACTCTTGGTGCTCCGTTGTTGTGATGCGACTCCAGTGGGAAGAGAAAGACAATGGTGTATAGTATAAAGTCATTCAGTAAAAAGATGAAGAAAAATAAATGTAAGGCAGGGGAGTAGAAAGTGAGGGGTGGGAGAAGGCTACCATGTTAGATTGGTGGTCAGGAATGCCCTCTCTTGATATATGAATTTATATAAAAAACATATTTATGGCCATATGTCAGGTAAAAAGCAGTAATTCATACTTATTAAGTAATAACTCTGTACCAGGCAGTGTGCTGAGTTGATATCAATGTGCAGAAGAGCTTTAGAGAAGGTGTAATTTGTATGTGAAGACCCCGGGGGAGTCATTGGAGAAAACTGAGGATTGGACTGTTGAATTGTGAATAGTCCCAGATGGGTGTTCACGGGAAGCCCTGTGTCTTAATACTGTGAGTCCTGCAGTCCTGCCTAGTGTTTAGTAGAGTTATGAGCACGTACTAGGCACTCAATAAATGCTTGATCAAGCCTGGCTGCAATCTGAACGAAATCCTGGCTGCTTTGGTTGCAGCATGCAGATGTCATGGATGTGCTAACCTCAGCCAGCTGGAGAGAAAAGCATTTTGCACTCCTTTTGGTTTGCATGGCATTCAGCCCCCAGGAGACCACACTTTGCCATTCACCCTCCAAAAAACAAAAGCAAGTTATGTGTCTGAGAGGAAGGGATTTAGAAAGCAAATTATTCATTTTATAAGGATTTCTTGATTTTTATAACCATTTCCTGTAGAAGGTAGAGATAGAGACAGCCCCTCAAGGAGTGACCAACGGTTCTGTCAATTTCTAGGTCCCTTCATGGAAATCCCTTCAGCATAATAGGAAAATTCAGAGCACTGAAGGCCCAAAACAGTCTAATGTGCATTGCTGACATCATGATTGTGAGTAGGGAGGAGTTAACTGCTTAGAAACAGTCTCAGACAACAGTGTTTTTCTTAAAGTTAATCATTGCCCTTGTTTTAAACAATTTGCTTAGTTTTGAAGGTAGCTATCCTTAAATCTTACGTGAAATTTTCTGAAAAGGAATGCAAAATTTCTCCCAGTCCAGTAAAATGCATTGAACATGAAATGCAATGAACTAAAGGAGTAGCCAGAGTGAGTTTGGGAAGGGAGAGTAAACTGTAAGGAAAGTATTAAAACTTTTAAATTCGCATTTTAAAACCACCAACACATGTTCCTGCTACTCAACACAGGGACCTTTGGTTCTCCACAAGGACCTGCTGGGTGGAGCATGCATTCTAGTCTGTGATGTGCCATGCCATATTTCTCGAGTGTATTGATAATTTGCTTGTGATTTTCAGTTTTCATTAACGTTATTGAATTCAGTGGTGCCGCAAATGTAAAGGAAAGTAAACAACTGCCTTGAACCTTGAATGTGGAATTGTGAGATCACAGAGTCAATCACAAAATTTAATTTGTAAATTTTAAAACAATTTATTTTTGGCTGCATTGGGTCTTCGTTGCTGCGTGCAGGCTTTCTCTAGTTGCGGCGAGCAGGGGCTACTTTTCGTTGCGGTGCGCGGGCTTCTCATTGCGGTGGCTTCTCTTGCTCTGGAGCACAGGCTCTAGGCGTGCGGGCTTCAGTAGTTGTGGTGCGCAGGCTCAGTAGTTGTGGCACACGGGCTTAGTTGCTCCACGGCATGTGGGACCTTCCTGGACCAGGGATCGAACCCGTGTCCCCTGAATTGGCAGGCGGATTCTTAACCACTGTGCCACCAGGGAAGTCCTTGTTTGTAGATTTATACATGTAGAGTGATACGAAGTTAAATGGTGCCATATATATGGCTTATAATGAAAACCAGTAATCCTTTGCCTCACTCCTCCCCATGTCCCCAAGTTTGGCTCTCCCAGAGGCAGTTACTTTCCAACTCTTTTAGATGTTTCAACCACCTTTTATCTGAATAATGTTTTATATTGCTGTTCTTGCTTTCTACATCTTAAGAACTTACTATCATCTTCCAGGAGGATTTAACTTTCTTATATCATATCCGATACCCACTTCTATCCCCAGCCTCCCAATATCATAAAATTGTATAAGAATTTTTGGTTAGGTTTATATTCAGGGATTACATTACTATCACTGTGTGTTCACATATAATTTACTAAGATTATATTTTCTTTCTTGAGTTGTTTTTTTCTCTGCTTTTATTTGCGTTTATTTTTTTGCAGCATTTGTTCCCGGGCCCTAAGTTTTTGTTTCTTCAGTCTCTTCTAGGATGTCTTTTCTTCTGTGCAACCTCTTCTGGTTTAGGAACAATGTGTTCTTTTTCAGTAAGGATCATCTCAAGGTGGAAGGGAGAGCTCATGTATGGATCCAACCATGAGCTCTGTAAATCCTTCACCGAATCTTGGAAGTTTTGTTCACCTGGATGTGCTCAATGAGTCCTTCCATTTTTCGCCCAGTAGCTCTACAATCTCCCTGGATCTGTTTCTCCAGAGAATAAAACTTTCCAATTTCTGTTGGGAAGTTGCCAGACTATACAGGTGGGAGAAGTTGATCTAAGGGTCCAGCTGTTCTTTAATTAAACTGTCAATCAATTCTTTCACTTTTAGCTCTACCTTACCCCTGAATTCAGAAACTGCTGGTGATGCCAATATCTTGGGCTTTTCTGGAGTTGTTTTCAAATTGGACAATGTCTTGTTGGTTCCTACATCCCCTCTGCCATCCCCAGGCAGCTTTTCCCTTCTGCTAATTCAGTTACCATCCATCCTATTTCTGTCTGCCATACTGTTACTGAAATATGGTCTGTTGTAGTCTGTATTCACGTATGTCTTTTTCTGTTTATGCCTCTTTATTCCTTTACTTTTATTTCGGTGGAGTTTTTGGAGTTTCATTTCGGCGGAGTTTTTTCGGTGGAGTTTTTGGAGGAAGGGAAATGTATGTTTTCTATTCCCTTATTAATAAAAAGTGAATAAACTATAAAGGACCAATTTGAGGAGAAAGCATAAGTTTTCTAGTAAATAATAAAAACAGATTTCTCTCTTCATTGCATGATGTTGAAATCTTAATGAAGCAAGAAAAATATGATAGCTTACTCTCTAGCAAGAGGATCAAGTGGAGGATGGTGGTGATTATATATAACTTAGAACCACAGAGTTTCTGAGCCATAAGAAACTTTTCGAACAGAAAAGGTAGGGTTTTTTTGAACAGACATTTTCACACTTTTCTTAGTGATGGTACTCATTTTTTAAAATGAAATTTTACTTGCACCTCAATATATAAAACAGAAAAAAGTTATAAAATATTTCCCCCAGGCATTTAAAATTTTTCTTTTGTAAAACACCTGAGCTCCTTCCAAGAGCTTGGAGATTCCCCAGAGCACAGGTGGAAAACCATTGCTTTAGTGGTGACATTTTATACTGCTTTAGCCCAACCATCTCTCTGGCCTAAGTGCTTTGAGAATGTTAAGAAGACACAATAATGTTAATTAAGCTTTGTTGAGCACTCACTGTGTTTGGGGACGTATGTTATGGGCTTTACACACAGTATCTCATGTAATTTTCACTATGATGCTATGAGAAGGGCATAATGATTATTCCCATTTTATAGGTGAGGAAGTGGAGGCCTGAAGAGGTTAAGTACTTGTTCATGGATACACAGCTAGGAAGTGGGAGAGCTGGGACTCAAACCCGGGTCTGTTTGATTCAGAGCTCACTCAACATGACACTGGGCATGTTCTGGTGGGCTTTGGCCCCCAGGAGCACCTGGAACCCTCCCTAGGGGTGCTGTACACAGAGGGCTGCTACCAGTTTGTGGAAAAAAAAATATAATGATGGAATAAGTTACAAACAAAAGGAATGCATGTCTCTAATCCTCAGGCAACGCCAGCTCCCAGATACCCCACCCTATTCTGCGTCAGACTCCTGCTCTCCTCCACAGGTCAAAGGTGAGTGGGACCCACCTCCCTCCCGCCCATCTAGCACTTGCTTCTCTTCTTTTGGACTCTGCATGGTGAGAAAGAGGGGCCTTTCTCACTTGTGTGTTTCCCCAGGTGCGTGCTGCCCGACTCTGACACCTGCCGCCGGGGGGATGCCAGCTGCTTTCCTCCTCTCGGCAGCTGCTCCTGGGAGGCTGCCTGCACACCTGCCCCAGGGCTCGTCTGAAATGAGCGACTCTGCGCATTCCCACAGTGCCTTTCACAACTGCTACCCAGACGCCCGTCATCTCAGGACCCCTCTGGACCAGTCTGTGTCCTCCCATCTGGAAACTGGTTGTTCTTACCATCCGCAGCCTCTGTGCCACAGTCCTGGGTAAAGAGCAAGATATTTAGTTATGAAAGACCAGCCAGCCCCTCTACGCCGCAGTGCTGGTAAAGAGTGAACTGTGGAGTCCTCTCCAGGAGATGGCAGTGTTGAGACATATATCAGACCCCCAGTGCCCTTGGCTTCAAACCAACTTTTAATCAACAATCCACTGAACCCAAGGCCCTCCTTTAGTGGAAAGCTAACATGTCAGAAATGTACAGGGAGATTCTGGGTGCTGGAGAAAGCACTGTTTGCATTTGCAGCCTCAGCTAGACCACTCAAGTGATTTGTGAATGAGCTCTCTGAAAAATATCTGTCAACTGTCTTAGTTAATATTCTTTTCTTCTCTTTCCCTTCCTCTCCGCCTTCCCTCTCTTTCGTTCCTCCTTCTGGATCTAGAGGATGGCAAAAAGAGTAAAGGCCATCAAAAACTGTGATAAAATTCTATGTGAAAAACATTTTCAGGTATAAAATATACCCTTAAATTTTAAGTATCTTCTGTCTTTGTCTCAATGAGTCCTCTGCCTTTGGAAATGTTGTCAGTTTATTTTTCAAATAGGTGAATCCCAGATCCACTGGAGAGTGAAAAACTAAGTTTCAGACTAGTAGGGCTCATAGAATAGGAGCTTGCCCGTCCACTCCATGTATCCACCTGGTGTTGCAGACTAGTAGGACTCAAGGAACCTTAACTAACTAGAATTAGTCTTAGGAAGAGGCCCAGAGCAGAGTCCTGGGAAATTAAATTTGATTAACTTGGAGAGAAAAGAAGAATCCTAACCTTATTTTGGGTTCTTAATTTTAGACCCTCATTGCCACCGACCAAGAAGAGAAAGTGCACACAGGCGCTGGAAGACTCCGGGGACTGTCACGTGTGGGCCCACCACTCCAGACCAAGTGAGCCAATCCGGGGCCTGTCACTGCCATTAAATCATGGATTTTTCCCAGCCTTGCAGTAGCCCTACAAAATTAGTTTCTCTCTCATAGAAGGGCAATGATAGGCTCTGGGAATTTATTTCTTCCCTCTTGACATAATGTTTCATGCAGTGTTAGGTAGGGTCATACAGGTGCTCCTGGGAAGAGATGCCATTGTCTCTCTGGTGGAGATGAGATGCTGGTCCCTTCAGTTTTAGGGGCAATTGTGTCTCAGAGGACCAAGGCTCCAGGCCTGGGGAAGCCGTGCCGTGTGGCAGCACCTACAGGAGCCCGCTGGTGTGCTCGTTGCTTCGTTCAACTCAATCCTTCTCAACTCAGACGTGCACACATGTAACATGGGGATCTTGGTAAAGTGCAGATTCTGGTTCAGTACGCCTGAGGTAGGGGCTGAGATTCTGCATTCCTAACAAGCTCCCAGGCGATGCCTATGCTGCTGGCTCATGGGAGGGACTCGGAGAAGCAGGACTTTAGAGCAGCGGTCCCCAACCCTTCTGGCACCAGGGACCGGTTTCGTGGAAGACAGTTTTTCCATGCATGGCGGTTGGGGATGATGGTTCAGGTGCTCATGTGAGCGATGGGGAGCGATGGGGAGCCGAAGATGAAGCTTTGATCACACGCCCGCCGCTCACCTCCTGCTGTGCGGCCTGATCCCTAACAGGCCGTGGACCTTACCGGTCCGCAGCCCAGGGGTTGGGGAACCCTGCTTTAGAGGATTTCTCCAGGGCAGCAGGAAGGTAGAAAGTTGCTTCCCTAGCACTTGCTTCCAATTAGCAAGTTCCCAGTAGATCTTTGAAATTCTGGAAGATCATTTTAAAAGTCTTTCAGCAGCATTATACAATGCGCAAGTGGTCAGCCCCCCTCATTCTTTGTCTTACATATCATGGGACATATCATGTTTTGAGCTTAGAGACCTGATCAAGTTGAGAACAAACTGAGGCTTCTGAGCCTGAAGGCTTGAACTTCTGAATCTCCAGAGTAAACGCTGTGACACTTATTAGGGGAAAGGAGAATCCTCCGTGCCAGTGCTATTAGCCACTATAAATACTTAATGTAGGCAGTGAGAATAGTGCCCCAAATACAGGGTACCAAGTCATATCTCTTTTACTCCCAGGCATCAGCTTGGCAAGGATCCAAGGTTTCCCTCTCGAGGCTCCCCTCCCTCTGTTGTCCCTACACTCCAGGGGTTTATGCTGCCTGGACAGGAGGTGCCCGTGGCTTTCTCTCCTGCTCCGGTTGCTGCCTTTGCCCTTCACAGCCACACGATGAGAGCTGGTCCTCTGTGTCCTGTGGAGCCTGCTGGTCCTTTCAGGGACGTCTGGCCTCAGCTCCATCATGGGCTGTGAGGGTCCTTCAGTGGACAATGACGTCACTTGGCCTTGTCCCACAGATCGTAACCCCCTGGGCATGCTGTGGTAGCACTGCACCGGGCATGCAGCCATTGTATAAACCAAACCTCTACTGCCTTCTTATCTTTTGCATGGATCCACCATGGCCGGCAGCTGCTTGATTTTTCTTATTCAACCTTAGAAACGCAAAATGCTAATTCAAGCCTTGTTTCTGGATAATGTAGCTCTCCATCCACCTTCCTGTGCATGGTTACTCTAATTTCTTCAGGTATCCCTGCATCCTGCCTGCAGCTTCTTTATGCTTCTCAAATACAGAAAGCTGGGTAAATTTCTAGCCAGATGAGGGACCCATCTGTTCACTCTCCCACAGATGCAACAGCTCCCTGAGAGTACTGGGCAAGTCACCCAAACCTTCCAAGAGTTTTCTCATCAAACCAGATTGCTCCTCAAATTCTCCTGGCTATTTCAGAGTTAAGCTCCATCCTGTGATGATGTTCTGTGGCCTGTCCCTAGAGAGGGCATTGAGAACAGCCATAGAAAAGTAACTGAAATGTTCCAACAGATAGGAAATCTTGCATCCCTTGTTTAAATCCTATTCAAAGGTCACTGAAAAGCCACCTAAAGATAACTGGCTCCAGACAACAGTTCCAGAATGAAAAATGAGCAGGTTCCCAGGGGAATTAAAAAAAAAAAAAATCCAAATGCCATGTTTTCAGCAGAAGTTTTCCAGTGGAGAACTCATATTTGATGTTGCAGAGGCCAAGGGTTTTATAAAGGTCCTGGGGAAATGGCATACGGGTAGTGGAAGGAGGGGCTAGTCTTATGGGCAGGATTTTGATGGGGGAAGATGTTCTAAATCAATGAGTAAGACTTTTCCAGTGACCTTTTCCCCAGCAGTTCACTTTGGCCAAGGATGCCAAGAATCCCTTTTATAAGGATCGCAATGTAGAATTACTGGGTTGCTGGGGGCAAATGTAAAATCTTGCCTAGAGAGAATGTAGCTGCTGGGCAGGCTCCTGCCAGCTAGCTGGTTCCTGTCCCCCCATGGTCTGGACCCCAAATACAAGAGGGTTCCTGGTCCCACCTGATCCTAACTCTAAATAAAAGAGGGCTCATAGCCTCATATGGTTTGAACTTCCAATGCATGAGGGTTTTTCAGCCCCAGAGTCGTAGCTTTTGGTCCACAGTGAGAGGTGCCTGGGCTGAAGTCACACTGAAGAGTCAGGAAAAGCCTCATGTCTCCAGTAATCGGGGACTTTTCAAGCCTGACTTTTCTTGATTATCAAATGAGAATCACAATTTCTACTTCACCCATTTCCAAGACTTTTAAAAAAAGTAATGTATAAGAAAATATTTTGAAAGACATTCAAATGCAAGCTGTGAATTTTCTCCAAAAAGTTGGGACTTGGGCAGTTTGCTACCTGCATACTTCTGTTTCTCTCTTCTGTTACATTTTCTCAAGAAATCCTCACTGTAGCATGAAGAGAAGAGAAGGTTTGAATCCCATCTCTTCCACATAATAGCTGTGACACTGGACTAGTTATTTCAGGTCTTTGAACCCCAGTTTCCACATTTGCTAAATGGGATTAAGAATCCTTACCTTGTAACCACTTTATAAATCTGTTTGGCTGCATGTACTAAAACATATCCAATGACCCAGTGATTCCCCACCTAGGAATATACCTAACAGAAGTGTATACACATGCCCACTAAAAGACATCCCCCCAAATATTCATAGCAGCACTAGTTGTAATAACCATAAACTTAAAATAACCTAAATGGCCATCAAGGATAAACTGTGGTATATTCATGTAGTGGAGTACTATACAGCAATGAAAACGAACAAACTACTACCATTTGCAACAACAATGAGTGAATCTCATAAACATGATGTTGGGCAAAAGAAGCCAACACATAAGAGTATATATCATATTATACCATTTCTATAAACTCCTCTATGGTTTGGATTTCAGAATAGTGATTATTCCTGGGCAGGAGAAAGTAGTGACCAGAAAAGGGCATGAGCGCTTCTTCTAGAGTGCTGGAAGTGTCCTATTTCTTGATCTAGTGGTAGTTACCTAGTATAATTCATTTTATAAGAAAGTATCAAATTGTGTGCTAATGATCTGTGTACTCTCCTTCATATATATTATACTTTAATAATGAACGTTTATTGAAAAATAAGGGATCCTGACCTTGAAGATGAGTTAATGAGTTGATGAGAAACTATGCCAAGTGTCTGGGACAGTGCCTGCAGCACAGAAAGCACACAGGACCAGTAGATATCATTATTATTATCATTAATCTTGAGGTCCCAGATTGCCATCCCTGGGGCTCACCAGCTGATAGCTAGCTCCCAGGGAAGCCAGGACTATGTCAGTCCTATGGAATGGCTGCCCCGAAAATCTTGCTGCTGTGATGGGAAAGGTCTGGAAATACCTTTATCCTTGAGGACAATGTCCCCTACCCACTGCCCACCCTCCCTACCAGCACTTGGAGGAGTGGCGCTGACCTTTGGTTGATTCCCCTGGCGCCTTACTGCCATACTTGAGTAGGAAAGGGTCCCAGTTAGCTGGTATTCACTCAGGCCCATGACATTAATTATTTCACATTAGATAGAGTTACTATGGAGGCCAAGAACAGAAGTACTTGCCAAGGCTTGTTAGGAATAACTGAGTCACCTGAGTTGAAACAGATACGTGTGATAATGACAGTGCCGCTAATACTAACCAAAGGCACCATCGTTTAAACTCTTACTGGTGGCAGACACTGTGCTAAGCACTTACCGACGTGACTCACTGAATTCCTTCAACAGTCCTGGGAGGCATCATATTGTTACTCACATTTTGCAGGTGAAGAAACTGAAGCCTAGAGACATTAGACCATTTTCCTAATTGTGTAGCCAGTATATGTAGAGTTGTGATTCAAACCCAGTTCTGTCTGATTGCAAACTCCAAGCTCCTGAACTTCCTTTATCCTCTCTCTGCTGGAGGAGGGAGGAAGGAAAGATGGAAGAACTAGTTTCTCCCTTTCTCTGAACTTGGTTTAAGCAGGCAAACCATGGAAGGTTTTTTGTTTGCTTTAAAAAGCTTTTGAGCCAGGTAACTTTTGGAGGAGTGAGGGCATGAAGAGCTACTTGCATTGCTGACCTCCTGTATCCTTTTTATTTTATTTTGGCTGCGCCGGGTCTTAGTAATCGCACGCAGGATCTTTTTTTAGTTGCGGCACGCTGGCTTCTTAGTTGTGGCATGCATGTGGGATCTAGTTCCCTGACCAGGGATTGAACCCGGGCCCCCTGCATTGGGAGCGCAGAATCTTACCCACTGGACCACCAGGGAAGTCCCTGACCTCCTGTATTCTTAGCTGGGAAAAAGTTTTTCAGGATTTTGAGAAAATCCTTTTCCAAAACGGTTGTTTACAAAACCCCCAAAACAGATGTTCTGCTTAGGTGACAGGAAATAGTGATACCCCAAGAAAAACACAATTTCTGTGACATTTGGGATCCAAAGTAACCTGAGGCAGCTCTGCTATTTACTTAAGAAGTCCTCAATAAAAGTATAAAGAAAGAAAGCTAGGTGAGTGAAGGAAAAACCAGCCACATGCCCCTGCATTTTCCAAGCTGTGGGCTAAGTGCACATGCTGTATAGAAGCCGGTGTCATATCCCGTGTTGTTGCTTACAGCCGACACCTGATCTTATGTACACACACTATTTCCCTTTCACTCCTGATATCAGGCATGAGTAAAGGTAGGGGAGCTCACAGAAAAGGGTAACAGCAAACATCCTAATGGAATTTACATAAACTTCTGCGGTTGAATTGTACCATTTGGTACAATTAGACAAACTGAAATTAGACAAACAACTTGCAAGGATTATGCAAAAATAGTGGCTTGCACTTGTGAAATTGCTGTTACTGGACCATTTTGGAATACAAAAGTAGCAATTTCATATAGTTAATACTACCTTCTAACAAGATATTCTGTTACTTTATCTTGGTATTAGCTTTGAAAGTCCTTTCACTTCTATTATGATATTCTCTCTGCTGTGTGATGTTGCAAGATGGGCAGGACACCTGTTTCAATTTCCATTTTGCCGTTGAGGGAATTAAGACACTAAGTAAATAAATAACTCATCTAAGTTCAAAAAGTAGAGACCACAGAATCTTGGTGCCACAAGGGACCTATAATAGATTAGAGTGTATTGGTTGCAATTAACAAAAACAAAGAAAAAAAGGACAAAACAAAAAACAAAAAAACAAAAACCCTCAAACTGCCTTAAGCAAAAACAAAACAAACAAAAAATCAAAATGAGGGTCTTTACTGGCTCCTGTAACCCAAGATTTAGGAGTGGATCCCAGAACTCAAATCATGCCATCAGGACTGGGTGCCCTTCACTCTCAACTCTGCCTTCCGCTGTCCTGGCTTCATTCCCAGACAGGCTTTTCCCTCATGTCCCAAAATGGTGCCAGCAGCTCTTGGGGATGTGACTTATAGGTTCAAACCTCATGGAAAAGAATCAGCATCTTTGAACCCGTCTTCCCTAACATGCTGAGATCCACTTTGCTTGGATTGAATTAGGCCATGTGTCTACCTGGTGCAATTACTGATGCAAATAGTGAATGCTGTAGTTTGATTGATCAATCCTGCGTCCCCTACCCTCCTCAGGCTGGGAGTGGACTTCACCTGAATCACACAAACTGGGAGTGAGGAGACGCCATGACAGAAATAGGGTAGACAGATACTGAGGGAAAAGTTTCTGACAAGTGCTTGCCATGGCACCTTAGAATCACTGACCCCAAGCTGCTCATTTTACAGATGAGGAAACAAGGCCAGCCACATGCCCCCTGCCTCCCAACACTTGTCACTCCCCACACGGTCCCTCTGCCTCATACATGGCCTATGCATTAGCTCCATGCAGCTGTCTGTGAGTCTAGGAAAAACAGCCTCGGAGGAAAGATTTAATGCACTGATTTCTTTGCAGTGACAAGTAGGAGTCACAGCAGCGAAGTGCAAGACCACGACAGTGAGAGACAGAACATGATGCCTGTGGACCAGTGCTCTCCTGCTTTGAAGTGGCAGCCATACCGAAGCGTTCCTTGGCATAGTTTATTAAACAGTCAATATGAAAAACTGTAAGTGGCCTTAGGAACCCTGTGCTTGGCTGGAGAATGAGGGGAGAAAGGCAGTGCTGACTCTCAAAACTAAAGCCAAGTATTTGAGCTTTGATGCCACCCCTGATCAAATGGGATGCATCAGTCAGAAAGTGTGTCTTACTCCTTATATTTTGCATTTTAACAATAAATAGTTGGGTTTCTGGCCTTCAGGAATCCAGACCTGTAATTCTAACTCATAATTTACCCACTAAATGATGGAAGAAGAGGGAATCTTTCTGAGATCACATGCCCAGTTTAAACTAAAAGCTGGAAAATGGAGATTTCCCAAATCATTAACATTTAATCCTGCAGTTAGTTAAAAATTCCATAGAGTAGTTTTGGGGGGCCACATTAAATTGTTAGCTGCCCCAACATCTATGCTGCAAATCAGTATTGTCAATTTATTGTCAATACAGCCTGCAGCAATCATAGTTGATGGTGGCTTTATATTAAGAGACTGAAATCAAACCATACAAAATATCCTTAAACTGGAAAATTTTCATGCTATTCTTATGCCATTATAGTTTCGAGACATAAATGTGGACTTACGCATTATTGCTCTTAAACATCCTTCAAGCCTTCTCTTTAGTCCTTAGGATATAATTTACCTACCCAACTCTTCTAGAATTTTCATTGATTACAAATGCCTTCTTGAAACACTGAAGCGTGTTAATGGTTAAAGAATAGGATTTTCAATTAATAAACATAATATGAAATGAGAAACGCTGGGCTACAAACTTGAGGGTCTTCAGGGTATTTTCCAAACTCAAATATAGCTTCATTAAGAGCAAAACTTATCACTAGGACTTTTATGTTGGATGAACTAGACAGAAGAAATCTTTTCCCTAAAATCTAAGGAGTTAAACAGACTTTGGGAGTTGGTATGTTTAATAGGAGACAAAAAGAAGCAAGTTGCTACTTGTTTCATTGAAATGTCACAACTTGTATCTTTGCCACTGTGTGCAATAGAAAAAGAAAGGAAGGATCCATAGATCTTGGTTTTGAGTCAGCCTTCATTTGATGATTTTTTGGCAGTTCTTCCATATTCTATCCTAAGTACGAGTACCAAGGTATGAAACTGTCACACATATGCGCAGTATTTTAATTGAAGCCTATAATGCTTCCTAGTCTGTATGTATTTGAGTTGATCAAGTTTTCAAGGTAACATTTATCTCTCTTCTTACTCGAGTAGGTTTTTTAAGTTTATTTGGACAGCCAATCTATGCTCCACTGATCTGGAAAAAAAGGAGAACACAAGTAGTGTCAACTCAAAGGTGTAGAGGCAGATTTATTTTGAAGGCTTAGCCGTAATTCACTTTTCTTAAGCAAAAAAGGAAGGCAATATTCTTCTGGATTAGAACTCAGGCCATCTTGAATTCACTACTCACATCATTGAGACAGAAAATCACTTGTCTCTTCTTAGATTATTATGTCTAACTTGTCACAAAAATATCATTTTCCTAAATAACCTAAAAGCAATAAAGTTAGGGGATTAAAATTTTCTTACATCTTTTTTTGGGGGGAGTGATATTTACAACATGTGTTAAAAAGAGCTTTAAAAAGGCCAGTTTAGTTGACTTTATAATTAACTTTTGATATCAAAAACAGAATTGCTACTCTTAGGTAGGTAGAATAGTTTCTATAACCAGAGATTTGTGTTTAAGAGTCAGAATACTCTTCAGCTGTGTGTGTTGATTCAGTTTCTGCTTACAGCTGTCCCTCAATTTCGGGCTAATGCTCATATATGAGCTGCAAATCTTACCTTCTTTCCTTAGAGTTTTTGACAGTGAAACATGGAAGATCACAGAAAGATATTTCCTTTTATTTTTCTCAACCAAGAGAGCTCTTACTACCCTCTGTGGTAAAATGTATACAATTCAATCCATCCAGCCTTTCCACAAGCAAATTACAGATTAGTTCTAGAAACCTGAGTCAGTATGAAGTTCCCAGATGGCATAAGACATGTGGTCTTTATCAAATCCTTCATTCAGTGGTCTTTGCCTTTGCTGCTGGTGGGCACCGTGGTTGTCGGGCCTTTGATCAGCTTCTTGAGGGTAATCAGTGACCTAGTGAGTTGATCCATTGGTGAGGTGCTTAACTTGCAAAGAACACAAACACTCTTTTCCCAGGAGACCCATTCATATTTTCTGTCTCTGAAATTAGAGGAAAATTTAGAAACTCTATGTTGTTCATTAAATGGCAGCCATCCAAATTGAGATCCCAGGAAGCAAAGATCCACAGAGTGACCGAGAGCTAGCAAAGCAGTTAAGTACTGCCCTCCTCTGTGTGTTATCTGAGGAAGGAGCTCCCTTCCTGAGGAACATTTAGGAAACTTGATGCATTAAAAATCATCAAGATATGTTCCATATCTATAACGCATATGGAAAAAATTACCAAAGGAGTTTTCAACTTTTATATTTTCTTCTCTACTTGATAATGTTACATGTTTAATAGGTTTTATTTTTACTAACATTTAAAAGTATTTAAATAAACATATAATACACAAAGCATTGCTATTGAAAATGATTTGATAAAACAAATAAAGCAAGAGTCTGATCAGCCATCCCACCATCATCCCATTTTTTTTTCTTGCAGAAGTAAACAGCATAGTAGGTATTCAGTGCTATTATCAGATCAGGAAGATAAAAAGGAAATGACCATACTTTAGTGAAAACATGTTTACAATCAGTAGTCTGACTGGCTCTGGTTACTCTGGTTTAAAGCTTCTGCTGGTAGTTCTGACCAGTCTGCTTTTTTCATATGACTGCCAGGAGGCTGAACATTCATTCATCTGAGTGATATGCATTCATTCATTCGTTTGAGTGTGGTGTTGCTGATGAAATTAGAGGTTTTTTTTTTTAAGGAGGAAAGAGATGAATTCTATCCCAGATATTTCATATGTCTGATTAATGTACTAACTTCTCAACTTCTAGCCTACGTCTTTCTATTGTACAGTGGAGTCAAATTAGAAGTCTAGGGAGCACAAGGGGAAAAGGCAGGCTGAGGAAACAATGCTTCCATTTGGCAGGAATTGTGCTTCTTCCCCGTGAACATAAAAAGCTGGGAGAGAGCCAGCTGTACTCCGAAATACTATTTTCATTTCCTTGGTGAAAATTAACGAAATTGATTAAATATAGCAACAGGTACTTTCCACAATATATTTTCCTGAAATGGTTGTATAATTAATATTGTTCATGAAAGAAAATGTGTAGAAAATATTTGTAAAACCGGTTTCTTGCTTCCACTTTTCATAGACCTGATATAGGCTATCGAGTTGTTACAGACAAAGGATTTAATTTTTCACCAGCAGATGAAGCTTTTGTTTGCCAAAAGAAGAACCACTTTCAGATCACCATCCACATCCAAGTTTGGGGAAGCCCAAAATTTGTCAAAACCCAAATGGGTCCAAAGCCAGTAGAAATGTTCTACGTGAAAGCTTTTGGGATTAAGGTAAGTCTTTTATTTAGTTCAGTTTAATTCAGCCAGCATTTACTAAGTGTTCCAGTTGTCTGTTGCTGCATAACGATCTATCCCCAAACTTGGCAACTGAAAATAATCAGTCATTGATTTGGGTCACATATCTGTAACTTGGTCAGGGCTTGGCTCTGACAGCTCATCTCTGCTCAGGAGTCATCAGCTGGGGCAGCTCATCTGGGCCTGGATCCAGTTTCCAAGATGGCTCACTCACATGTCTGTCAAGTCTGTGCTGGCCATCAGCCAGGAGCTCACAGGGGCCTGTAGCTGGGAGGCCTTGGCTCTTCTCCATGTAGATTTCTCTGTGGGACAGCTTGTGCTTCCTCACAGCATGGTGAACGGCTTCTAAGAATAAAGGCTTCAAGGCACAGGAAATGAAAGCTGCCAATTTCTTAAGCCTGGGCTCAGAATCTGGTAGAACCTCACTTCAAGCTACAGTTTTAAAGTCTTTTAGTGTATAAATCTTGCACTTCTTTTGCTGAGTGTAATTATTTTATTATTTTTGATGCTGGTGCATTTTCACATGCAGTAAGTTCATAGTTTTCACCGAAATCTCAAAGAGGTCTCTAACTTAAAAAAGCCAAGCTAATCTAGTCAATGCCCCCCCCTTTTCCAGTTTAACAGAGGGGAAAACCAGGCCCAGTAAAGTCACACAGTTCATCCAAAATATTAAATGATAGAGCTGGGATTAGAATGCAGGTAGGATGACTTCTGAGTGATCAACGAGTATTTATTACATTATTACCTGAGATCCAGCTCCTTAGGGTGAGGAACATCCATTACCTGCATTTTTTTTTTTCTGACCTGGGCTCAGGCACTGAGTCTCCCAAAGTGGGGCTTGACTGTTGAACACACCAGCTGATCTTGCTCCAAACCAAACCAAAAGAAAACAACAAACAAACAACAATGAAGTATATTTTTCTGAGTATGGAATTAATATGAGTCCATTGTGAACATTATGGAACATAATAGAAAAGTATGAAGAAGAGTAAAATTCGTTCATATTTGGGATCCACCACTTGGTAGCCTAATTTTTCCTCATTGTTTTCTATTATTAAAATTACTCTCATATTAATAATATTATACTGTGAAAATGGCATTATATAATATCATTGAAGTCTATAAAATATTATTTACAAAGATGATATGGTTTTCCATTATATCGAGATACTACCATATTAATTCCTGTATTATTGTAAATTTTGTTTATTTCCAATTTTTTATTGTCATTGATAAAACTGCAGTGAACATCCAGGTACATCCATCCTTGTATGAGGATAAATTCCAAAAGAGGGGTTGCACATCGGACATATGATCGGTATTAAAAACGCTTGATGTTGGTGGCCCAGTTGCTTTCCAGAAAGACCGTTACTATGCAAATACCTACAAACCATATATGATAGGGCAGATCTCACCAGGCCCTTGCCACTGTCTTCACTTATAACAAGAGTTTGTAGCAACTACTGAATAAATGTCATTCCTATATTTTATTTATTTTATTGTTTTTTGTTGTTTCTTTTTATTAGAATGCAAGCTCTGCAAGGGCTGGCATTTCTGTTAGTCTCGTCTTCTCATCTGTAATGCCTAGAGCAATGCCTGCTGCACAGCAGGTGCTCAGCAAGTATTTATAAAATGAATGACTGACTGAATGAATGAATGAATGAGTACATGTATCCTTTGAGCTGCCTTGCTCCTGTGTTTTACTAGTCCACTCTATATTCCCTGCTTACCTGAAATCCTCTGTTGTCTTGTGTTTTCTTTGTTTAGTTCTACAGGTATCTGTTTCTTTTCTCACCAATAACGCACTCCTTTAAGGTGCCCTACATCCCTTCAGCGACTTGCCCCTCCTGCAAAGTGCCTAACATGATGCCTTGGGAAACTTTAAGTATTTGAAAATTATTTACTAATGAACTTTTTAATTAATAAAGAAATTAATTGTTAATTACTTTTTGTTCTACACAGGTAGAGGCCACCAATCAGATAATTGCTATTGAACAGTCCCAAGCAGATAGAAGCAAAAAGATTTTCAATCCTGTTAAGTAAGAATTTCTTTTCTGAATTCCCTTGTGAATGTTTTGGGAAGAAGGCCTATTGCCAAATTTATTTTGTTTATTTAAAATGAATTCTGCTGTAGGAACTAAATTAGTAATAATATGTTAATATTATGAACACATGCTTATCAACAAAAGTAGGTAAAACCATTGAAATAATCACAAAAAAAGTCTTATAAAAAGCTCCACTTTAAGGTCATCATTATTTATATGATCATTTATTACTGACAACCTTGCTAACAACTTTGGTTCCTGGAGATAGATTATGATTAGATCTTTCTTTTAATTTTTCATTTAAATCAGCATGAGGCTGATTGAATTGATTTCAAGGCTCTGGATCCATGCTGTGCTTACAATTCATTCTTTCTTGTTTTCTTTTTTTTAAGCAGTGTTGATAGATTGCCTAATGGGTTCCAAAATAGAAAGCATACAGGACTGGGATTATTCAAAACAATGTGGTGGTCCAAAGCAATATGGCAGTAAAGCAAGAGGTTGCCCTACAGAATGAATGGGATTTGCTTTTCGACTGATTTGGCTGGGATGATTTGACCCTGAGTCAGTCCTATTTGGGGGAAGAAGATGGTCTTATAGCCCGGACAGGCCAGCGGGAGCTCAGCCTGAAGCTCAAGCAGGAGCCGCAGTACAGACAGCTCTGCTCTTGCCTGGTACATCTGGGTCTCCCTCGCTGCGAGGCTGTGTGTGCTCTTCCTTAGGAGCACGCTGCCTTCCACAGCCAGGTCAGGAGAGGGCAAATACGTGAAGGAGATGCGAAGGAGTTCATGAGGAACCTAGAAGAACCGCTTCAGTCAGGAGGCGAGTGTTCTAGCAACCGTGGCACAGGTGAAACAGCTTTTCTCCTGTTGTCGCGGTCAAAGAATCCGTCTGTGGGAGTGTGCGACCCTTACGAGTCCGAAACTCCGGGCTTGAGCTGCTGCTGGATGAACGTTTCTAACTATTCAAGAATTACTCCCTGGCAGCCATTCCTGACCAGGCTGTGGGTACTTTACTAAAAATCAGTGTCCTGCACAGTGTGATGAGAGCAGGGGACTGAACATACCTGAGAAGCTAAGAATGAGTCCGATATGATCAAAGACTTTGTGTTCTCTTACAGTCTCTCGATATTTTTGTTGTTTGTTTTAGAATCGACCTGTTGGCCGACCAGGTAACCAAAGTAACGCTGGGCCGGTTACACTTCAGCGAAACCACGGCAAATAACATGAGAAAGAAGGGAAAGCCAAACCCTGACCAGAGGTACTGGCGTGGTGTGTATGCCTCAGGCTGGCTGGTTACGTTACCTGATGGCCCAGGGCCCTCCAGCAGCCCCTCTGATCCTGTTGGTCCTACCAGCCGGCAGGCCGGGCCTCCCTCAGTTGCTTCCCTCCCTTCTCTGACTCTTCCCGTTTGTTGACCCATCTCATTTACCCTTAGACATCTTTCTTCTTCCATCCTCACTCCCCACAATGCCTCCTCTCCTGCCCAGCGCCCGGTCATCTTGTCTTGATTCTCTCCATGATCCTCTAGAGGGACCATATGTTCATGTCTCAAGGCTGGCCGAGGGTTGAGGATTGACTGCATTTCTTGAGAATTCTGTGTGCTGGCCACTAGTTTAATGACCCGAGCCCTGCAGCTCTGCTGTAGCATTTTTTTGAAAAGAAAATAAATTTGCATTAATGATTTATACCTGTGGTTCTCATAATGTGGTCCCAGGACTAGGCGAGATGGCATCACCTGGACACTTATTAGAAATGCAAGTTGTCAGGCCTCACCGAGAACCTACGGGATCAACAACTAGGGGTGGGGTCCAGCGATCTATATTTTAACAAGCTCCCAGGTGATTTGATGCATGCAAGTTTAAGAACCACTGGTTTTAGAACATAGGTTTTGGAGTTGGAGGGAATTGAGTTTGAATATTTCATACTGCCATTTACTAGCTGGGTGACCCTGAGCATGGAACTTAACCTCTCTGAGGTTTCCTATTCTGTAAAATGGGGACAATATCCATATTTTACTCCAATAAGGTTGTTTTGGGGTTCTAAATGAAATAATATAGATAAACTGCTTGGCCCAGTAGATGGTGGCTAATCGTCATCATCTTCATAACAATTACTACGATTACTGACTGACTTTAGATAAAGGGGAGAACTCTTGCCCTCCAGGGATTAGAGACTTTAGAGTGTTACAGAAGTTGGTGAAGTGTTGTTGTTTTTTTTTTTTATGCAGTTCTTAAAGCAAAAGCTTTTCTGATAGGGATAGTTTTTATTTTGACTTTCAAGAAATGGTCTAATAAGGACCTAACTGTATATAGCACAGGTAACTCTACTCAGTACGCTGTAATGACCTATATGGGAAAAGAATCTAAAAAAGAGTGGACATATGTGTATGTAGAACTGATTCACTTTGCTGTACACCTGAAACTAACACAACATTGTAAATTAGCTATACTCTGATAAAGTTTTTTTTGAAAATGCATCATGCTTTATAAAAAAAAACAAAAAGAAATAGTCTTATCTTAAAAATGTCTCATCAATGGTACACATGAAGAAGCAATTAAAATCACAGTGAGGGGCTTCCCTGGTGGCGCAGTGGTTGAGAGTCCGCCTGCCGATGCAGGGCACACGGGTTTGTGCGCCGGTCCGGGAAGATCCCACATGCCGCGGAGCGGCTGGGCCCGTGAGCCATGGCCGCTGAGCCTGCGCGTCCGGAGCCTGTGCTCCGCAACGGGAGAGGCCACAACAGTGAGAGGCCCGCGTACTGCAAAAAAAAAAAAATCACAGTGAGGAAGGTTGCCTTGATAACCATCGGAAGGGAGGGTTCTGGTCTTTGACTAAAGTCATGGCCAGAGGATGTGAAAGGTGCAGTTTCCATGGCCAAGAGCAGATCAGGGCGGAAGGAGACTGTGTGGCTGGGCAAGCCCTGCTGGGTCACCATGCATTATGGCCTAGGATGTGTGGCTTGGATGGCTCTGGACAAGGGGACCTGGAAGGTGGCTTTTTGTTGTGCAAGTGCGCGGCAGCAGTGCTGTGTTGAGGGCCCAGGAATGCAGTAGAGTAAGGTCTGCACCAGGCCAGTGCAGATGGGCTGAACCCAGGCCCCCAGCAGGATGTCTGCTCAGTGAGGGCTGCTTTGGGCCTGCAAAACAGCTCACACATCCCTCAAGCCGGGCAAAGGGCAGACCCAGAACAACAGCGAGTGAATCAACTCCTCTCTGGTTTCGCAGGAGGGGCAACTTAGAGCAGCAGAGAAACTCTTTAAATACGCGAACCCGTCTGGGTAAATTCACTCTTGATTAACTGTCGGGTGGCATTCGATTGCACAGATTATGTCTCTGTTTCCTGATGTGTTGGCATTGGTCTGCTATTTCTGAACTAGATACTTCATGCTGGTGGTCGGACTGTATGCTGCTAACCAAGACCAGTTCTACCTGTTGTCTGCTCACGCCTCTGAACGGATCATTGTAAGGGTAAGCTCGGTCCTTTGACTTTTCTGGATCCCACCTGCTTTTTCACCTGTAAGTAGACTTTGCATATTCAGTGGAATGCATGAAGTATGCAGTTTCTCAATTGCCAATGATGACAAGGATAGTGATAGCAATAGCAGATACTGTTATTTTTAGTTTTTACGCAGTGGTTCTCAACCAGAGCTTTTGTCTCCCAAGGGTCATTTGGCAATGTCTGCAAACATTTTTGGTTGTCACAGCTGGGGGTGCTACTGGCGTCTAGTGGATAAAGGCCAGGGATGCTGCTCCACACCTCATGATGCCCAGGACGGCCTCCACAGCAAAGAGCTATCCCTCCCCGAACGTCGGTAGTGCTGCAGTTGAGAAAGTTTTTACAGTATGTTCTAGGCACTGGGCTAAATAATTTCTATATGACATCATTTTACATTGTTTCATTTTTACATTACATCCTTTATACCCAGAGAAGCTAAGGCTTAGGAGGAAGAGAAAGTCATCCGTGAGCACAAAGCTGATAAATGATGGAGCCCAGGTTATAACCCAGTTCCTCTGACCCCAAAGCCCACAGGGTAGGGAAAGAGGTAGGAAGGCATTCCATGCCCCAAAGTGATTGGTGACCCCAGGGACATCTGGGCCACTGCGCAGCACACAGTAATGGCTCAGCACGTTTTGCTGAATGAATGATTGGTCACAGCTGTGGACGGGAGCTGTTGGCAGCTGTAGCAGCATCTGTGAGGGGCCAGGCCAGCCAGCACAGAGAATGCCAGGGCCATGAGGTAACAGGTGACCACAGGCCTGGCAGCCCTGGGAGGGACTGCTTTGTTACGGATCTTTGAAGTGGCACAGGGGGGCATGCACGCTCCAGTAGGGAAAATGGTTTACGATGGGCACGTCCACTTACATGGCTGTTAAACTTTGGCCTGGGGACAAGATCTGCCCATCTGGGGAAGTGAGTCTTCCCTTGCTTGCCTTGAGCTATTCTGAAACAAAGGACCCTCTGTGTAATTCTTCTAGTCAATAAAAAGTAAGGCATCTATTACTGGAACTCTTGACACTGCATCTCAGAGTTTCAATGGAAGTAAAGTAATGATGGAAACGAGGTAAAGCACTGATGCTGAGGGCCGGTTATGTGCCTGCCAGCATGCACGCCCTGGGCTGTGTTTTTATGGGGCCTGATCTAAGCTGTGGCAGAACAGCCTCCCTCGCGGCACAGGCAGGTGGGGTCCCCTCCTTTGGTCATGAGCCGAGGGCAGAGGTTCCTGCCCTTCCCTCAGAAGGGGTCAGAGGGGTCTTTGACAAGCCTTACCTGATGTAATCTGGGATTGCTTTGCTGCGCTAACAAATCCGATTTAAGTCAAGTCTGGAAACCTAGGTTGCTTACTTTTTCTGATTCCTCACAGGAAGGAATAAAGACAGACAACGCCTTTCTTTTCAGAGTTAGGGTAGATTGGATATCATGAGAGTGCCTCTCTGAGCTGTGGAATTCATGCTTGAGTCAGGCAGTCTGCTAGTCACCTGCATACTTAAATAATTTACCTGGTGTTGAGGTTTCTCCATTTCCTGCTGACAGCCCCTGCAAAGCTATACTTTGGCTGCCGTGCGAGTCTACACAGCAGCATCGTGAGAGGGGCCACACCCCTGGACATTCTGTTACCAGCACTGTCTGTTAACGGGCACCTTCTCGTATCCAAAGCACAATAATTTCACTCATAATGATGACTTTGAGAAGTTGAAAGTGTCTGCAATTTATGTTAAGTATGAATACTAAAAAAACAAATTAGTATAGATTTGGTGTCATATTATTCACTACGTTTTTATTTTTTTTAAAATGATTGTATTCCAGATTCAATGGCTTTCTTCCAGCCATAATTTTTGGTTAAAGGGAATACCCTATTCTATATGTGTGCTGGGTAACACAAGTTACCTTAACAACAATGAGGAAAAAATGATAGTAATAATATCTTCCCCTCAAACTGGAAGTATCTTATTGATATTATTTCATTCTAACCCCAAAACGCTGAGTGAAAATGAATGCAGACTTTTGAATTTGTTTAATCATATAATGTTTAAACCAACCAAGAGAAAAACTGAATTTAGGAAATGGCGTTATTGGTTGAATCAGTGAGTTTTAGAAATGTCCCCAGAGCACACATCTTGCCCCTGAGATTCTAGAGGGCACTAAACAGGTATATGTATCATGGGTTGAGCAGAGGGCAGACCAGTCTACATTCTATAAAAAAGCTAGATGTGCCCTCTTGGGTCATGGTCTGGGTCTGTTAGTTTGAGTTCTAGAACGAAGGAAGAAAAATGTGACAAGACATTACAAGACCTGACCACATTACATGGAGACCTGCAAATTGCATTCAGCAGATCCAGATTCATTTTGAGACCTAAGAGTCATTTCTCCTCATAGCAGAAATTAACATAAGGGCAATTGTATGAAGGCTGGAGTAGATGAATTTTAGGGCTGCAGGAGGGGTTCAGGAGACCAGGCTGGTCAGAATTCTCCTTGGAGAGAGAATGGTGGGCAGGACCCAGCAATTATTCATCGGGGTTGTCAATCAAAACAGCTTTGGAAATATATTTTGGTCCCATACTGTAAACTGACCAATTTAATGGAAATTAAAATTTACTCCAAAGAACAGATTTATTTCCCAGGTCTTTGTTTTGGGGAGCATTCCCCAGCAGGATTCCTTCAGATTCTCCTTGTTAATGACTAGGCTTCCCTTCAGCTCTACGTTTCTTCTAAAACACATAATTAAACCTGGTTTGAAGTGTTGCAAGCAGGAGGGATGATTATTTTTGTCTGCCTTTCAAAGACACGCCAGGGTTTCCTAGTTTTGAACACTAATAAGTTATTCCAGTTATCTTCCAGAATAATAGAAATGGGAACGTCCCCCAAAAGTCCTCCTTTATTGCTCTGCAACCGCAGGGTCGTGAAGGTGGGAAACCAACACCAAGGGCCAGGAGAGACAAGGGAAGCGATGCAGTTGCAAGGATGGCAAGGTATGGGGGGAGAGCAGAGCCATTTCAGGTGCCATCTCAGTTTTCACTGGCTCTTGCCCATTTCTGACCACAAATCTCCCTTCCCTTTCCCAACACACTAGAGCTACACACACACACACACGCACACACACGCACACCTCCTCTGGAGTTCAGTTGAATTTTTATTTACCCAAAGGAATCAGTGTGTGGAGCAATGTCTGTTTCACTCTGCAGTTGGGATTCAACAGAACCGTCTACTATGAAAGGGGTAACTCATGACCTCTTTCATAGTAGTAGCATGGAAGTAGTGTATGACATAAAGAAGTCCTTCTTAAACTTTATGGAGAATAAGAATGCCCTGGAGAGCTTGTGAAAACACAGATACCTGGGTCCCACCTCCACAATTTTTGATTCAGTAGGTTGGAGATGTCTGAGAATATGCATTTCTAACAAGCTTCCTGGAGACGCTGATACTGCTGGCCTGTGGACCACACTTAGAGTAGCATCGGTAGATAGCATTCCTAGGCCCATTTTCGATAGTCTTTGCACAAGGTACAAGAATGAATTTCTTATGAACTGCCTTCCTCAGCTCAAGCTTTCCTATTATGCTCTTTGACTGCTCTTTAGAAGCCCAAACAATGGTAAAGCAAAGAAATTCCAGCTTTCCATTCCAAACTTGAATGGCCTCAAATTACTGCTAGTGTTTCCTATTCCAAGCATCTGCAGGGGGCACCATTTACATTGTATTCTTTGTGAACAGAGTTCCCTTGGAATTGTGCGGCTCTGCAGGTGCGTCACTGAGGAGAGCAGATTCATTGAGTGTAGGTTGAATGGTGGTTACTCTGCACAGCAGAGTGTGTGGAGCATGAACTTGAGACTGCATCCTCATTTTTACGAAGTGTTCATGCATACGTGATTTCCTTTAATTCCCACAGCCCTGTGAGACAGGTAAAGAAGACACTATTATCTTTATTCTTCAGGGGAGAAAACTGGTACAGAAAGGTTAAGTAACTGTCCCAAAGTCACACAGCTAGTTTGTGTCACAATACAGACTAGAATGTTCGGGTCTTCCCTAAATATATGAGGCTGTGTGATAAATAATAAAAGTATTTTAGAAACTGTAATTCATTCTGATGTTTGATAGCAATCAACCGCTATTGGGCCACATCTGAACACAGCTTCATGACTCCAGAATGTTTTTCTGTGATTCCATTTTAGTTTGCTTTGACCCATTAACATTCTGGATACCAGAGAAGGGAAATAAGTTCACACATTTCATAATAACATTTCCCATTACTGATGAGGACTCCTCCTTAGGGCTCTATATTTAAACCATTGTAGATATGTGACCCTTTCCAAAATGATTTGAACATGTTTTAGAGATTTGAGTTTTCATTTGATGAAATCCAAGTGAGATGGTTGTAATTGTTCCCCCAAATCGAATCTACTTATATCCGCCGTTCCAGTACCGTCAGGTTACAAACAGGATAATAGTTATCCCAAAGCTCATTAAGAAAAAGAAAATCCATCACTGTCCCATTCTGCTTCCTTGAAGTGGCTCATTATGTTCAGAGCAGAGGAAAATGCATCAACATTTTATATGGCATACCTTTGGATTTAGTTGATTGCTCGCTATAAAAGGATTTGAGTCAAAGCCAATTTGCCATTCACAACCAAGGAGGCTCTAGGGATCTTGCGGAAAAGCTCTTTGTTCAAGTGAATTCACACAAAATAATGTTCAAAGTTGTTACTTTATATTCTTTCCCTGCTTTTGTCTATCCAGTGTCAATAGTTGAGTCTTCCAAGCAGCTCAGGGTTCAGACGGGTAGGAATGAAACAGGAAGTTGCACACACCTAAGTTTTTTAACTGAACCCAAACTTAGATCTGAACTTTGAGATTTCTTTTAATTATTATTTGTAAATTGGTAACGCATGCCTATGGTAAAAACATTCAAATAATACCAAGAGAGTAAGAGAAGGATAGGTCATAATTTAAAAAACAAATTAATTTCGCTGTGAGGATTTTGGTGGATTCATAGATCCCTACTTAAAGATATGTGGAAATATATTCAGTGGCAACAGGGAAATGGGGAGGAGGGAAGGCAGTACAGTGGAAAATTCTTTGGCAAAAAAATTTATTTAACAGTAAAATCTCCAGAACTTTCTCTAGTCTAATAGATTCACTTGGATTTTCTTTGAAGACTGCATTTGGCCAGGGCTTTTTTAGGCAATACCACAAAACTCAAAGTTAGAATCATTATTTAATAATCAAAGGAAGCATAATCGCAGCTCTAGAACTCATTAACTTCGTGGCCTTGGGCAATTTGTTTATTCTTTCAGAGTCTCAGCGTCAGTAAAAGGAAGATAATGGTCCTATCTCATAGAATTGGGGTGTGGATTAGCACACAACACATGCAGCTGTTATCGTTCTTCTGTCAGAATCATCTGTGTTTAGGGAATAGCTGAGGTGCACTAAATATATTTGTATTGTCATTTGCTTGTCAATTGTGTATGAAATCATAAACGTGAAGGTGTTTTGAAACTGTGGAAGGGCTAGCTAAATGCAAGGGTTTTTTTGAAATTATCTGAGCTTTAATAAACTTGTAATATTTTCTGATGTAATATTCTGGTTTTAAGTCATTATTATTATTCTCCCTGAAAAAATACTCATTTTGAGTGTTCTTCTTCTTCCTTATCATCCACCTACTATAACTAACACATTCTCAATTCCATATAGAGACTGGACATTGCAAACCATGACACGCTGAGCTTCTGCTGGTGGGGGCAGAACAGTTAGGAGAGCCTCCCTGGCTCTCCTGGGGTCACAGTTATTCGGATATATCAGAGTGTCCCAGCCAACATGTGATTCTCAAGTGAAAGACTTGGCTAACATTCTGTTTTCCTTTGAGGAATAAAGTGATCATCTATTCCTGCATCTATAACTTTAATTGTAACATATTTATGTATTTTTCTCCAGGCCTCCAACCCTGGGCAATTTGAAAATGACATTGATGCATTATGGCAGCGAGGACAAGTTCCAGAATCTGTTGTTTGTCATGGTCGAGTGGGCATAAACACAGATGCACCGGACGAAGCCCTGGTTGTCTGTGGCAACATGAAAGTGATGGGGACGATTATGCATCCCTCTGACAGCCGGGCGAAGCAGAACATCCAGGAGGTGAGCGCGGGGCGGGCCTCGGACACCTCCTCTGACACCCGAGTCAGGAGTTCTGGGCCCTCCTGGCCCCCGACACGCCTGGCACAAGGCATCTCTCCATGTCACCTGCTGGTGTGAGACGAACATGCTGCTTAACAGTTACAAGTGTTGGAGTCGTTAGGCATCTCTGCTGAAATTGTAAAGCAGTTCCTACCCAAGAGAATGCACTTGCCTGCCGGGAGCAGTGGGCCATGACAGCACAGCACTGGCTTCACAAGCAGGAAATCTCTGAGTTATTTCCCACAGGCCGTTGCCTTTCCATTGTCAACTGCTGGAGCTTGCCTTTTCCTTTCCATCTCCAAACTTCCATCTCCTTGTTCATCTTTCAAACGCTGTCTCAGTCCAGTTCCTGCCCATGTTTCTCCTGGACCTCTCCAGCCCCTTCCTCCCGGAGTCCCTGGCACCAGGCCTGCCAGCCACTGTCTTCCCCACTCAGCATCCTTCTCTGAGGAGCAGTTAGAGAAACTCCACCTCCCCACGCCTCACTCGGGCAATCCCACTTCCCCAGGTTACGGGTCAAGACTTTCTCCTCCTGCGGGGAGGCAGGCGCCTAGTGGCAATCAGAAGTCAGGCCCCGAAACCAGGAGGCGGCTCATCCACTTCGGACTTGCCTGGATAAAACGCCTAACCTCGCCGAAACTCAGTGTCCTTATCTATAAGATGGAAATGGTGCCTCTCTGCCTGGACCCACAGAGTCTTTAATAATTTTTAACCCATTGAGATAATAAGCACTGAATCATCTCCGAAAGTCACAACTGCTATGAAGACCTAAGGGATCCCGATGACGATGCCAGGTCACTCCTGGTTCCACCATTCAATTCTGTGTCCCATTCAGTGCTTCTGCCACCTCCTCACCTTGTCACTCACACTGCTTCTCCTGTAAACATTTTCGAGGCGGGGTGGCAGAACAGTTTTTAAACCTCCTTTCCTTATTCTTTCTTAGTTAATAGGAGACTTAATCTGTAAATCATTGGCCATTCTTCCAGACTGCATTCCTTTCCCAGTGCAAATCTGCACTGGTTTTTCTAAACCAGCCAAGGAATGTCCTCGTTGGCTGAGAGGATTCCAAAGAATGGTTGTAATTGTAGACTTTTATACTGATCGCGAAGCTGCGGTTCGTGTTCGAAGAGCTGTGACCTCCTAACCTGATGGGAACTCTCAGGGCTAGAAGGTTCTCACATACATTTCAAGATACAAGTCTTAGATACCGTGCCTCTGCCTTTTAGAAAGAAATGAACTGACTGTGTTTCAGATCACACCAACTTAAACTTATCCTTGCAACTGGCTGAACAATTCTCCACCAGGCCTTATCTGAATGTAAATGGAAGATGACAAGTGGGGAAAGCCCTCCACCACCACTCCTGCCACCACTGGGCTTTCCCCAGAACTTCTTTTACTAAACGTCCTCAAATGGTGTTCCTTGGTTTGAAGAAAACATATTGTCTCAAAATAACAAGGTTCCCTAGAACTTCTCAAATCCCTCTAGGAAGACTTCTCCATGAAGTGAAATGTCACTTAATCCAGGCTCTCGACATGAAGTTCCTGTATCGCCTTCCTGCTCACAGAAGCAGGAGGGAATAAAGAGGAGGTGGTCTCTGGTTAGAAGGCAGAGTTTTAGTCCTGATTCTGGCACCCACTCGCCCAGGAACTTTGGCCCAGACACGCTCTATGACTCTACTATTCCCTGAACAGGGAATGCCCGTATTTACTCACGTTAAGAACTTTTTCTAAGCTTATATACGGGAAACATTTTTTAGCTGTATAAGGCTAAGCAAATAGATATTACTATTATTTACTTGCAAAAAATGCAAATTACATGTAATTCATCTATTAAGTTATTTCACATTAATATATTTGTCCTGAATAATTTGTCCACATTTATGAAATACATGTTTCTAGAAACCTTGTCTATCCTATTCACCATTTATTACAGACAAGAGACATGATGGTAATGTTGATGATGGTGCTGACAGATGTGTGAACTTCATCTTCACCTCTCTCTGACTGAGTTTTTCCAACTTTTAAAAGAAGGCCATTCTTCCAAATGTGCTGGGAAGTGAACCTTTGGTTGACCTGATTGCAAGCGTAGGACTGGAGGCATTTCCCATCAAGGACGCACGGCAGCCAGAGCTGGCTTCTGAGTTAGCTGCTGTGAGACAACTGTAGTGGCCGAACATGTTGCCTGATACCGTGTTGGGAGGATGAACATCCGTTGCTGCCGTGCCTGACTCTGCGTCTCCTCGCTCACGGCAGCGAACGTGGCTTTGCATATATTAAGCACACAAGCACTCTGCGTGGAGGGGCCTGGAGGAGATCTCTGGGGCTCATCTGGACACACATCTAAGACACAGAGACAATAAAGCAGATATGACTGAAACCTGTGAAACGGAGGCACTGGGAAATGAGGTCAGCTTCGGGCGAGAGCAGTTTCACTTACCCAGACTTGGTGTTTACAGAGGTGATGATAGACTGGAGAGGAAATGCAGCTTTTACAAGCAAAAATTAGGGTGAAAAGGGTATGCTGCAAACCAAAGGGGCGTGAAGAACAGCAACGTCAATGCAAAAAAAAAGGAAGTTGAACGTTGAATGCACCAAATTCTGTGGTGAAGGCTGAAAATAAGGCAGCAAACGGCTAAAAAGAAAAGGCAGGGGAAAAAAGATCAGTTAAGGTGAAATGCTCAAAGGTAATTTCTCCCAAGCGCACCAGCAGTAAACTAGTTAAAGACAGATGTGTGAAGAGCTCAAGAAAGTCAAACATGCAGTCTCCCCTCAGGGCCACGAGCCAAATGCAGAAGTTCAGGGTGAGCCAGTGCCATTCAAGCTGCTCCTGATGGGAGACTGATAGTCCGGGCTGCGGGCCCCGGGTAATGAGATATCCCTCCCTGAACGGACTGGAGTTCACGGTCTACAATGTCCTCTCTGCGGTGAAAGGCTTGAGTTAAGATACAGAAACCCTGGGTGTGAGGCAGCATGACAGCGATGGCCCTCTGCATTCATGGTCAAAACTTTCCAAAATTGCTGTGGGCAAGATCAGATTAGACACCCAAATTCACTTCCTACCCTCTTACTCAGCACACATTGATGAGCAAGGCATGGTGTTGAGTCGTGGCCTTTGTACAGTTCTTAGTAGAGGATTACAAGGAGGCACAGTCCTTGCCTCAAGTGTTTTTCCTGGGCCAAGAGTACAGGCCATAGGGAGCATGCAATACAAGCAGTTTATATTTAGCTTTAGAAAGTCTACAACACAGCATTAGAAATCACAAGAGCATTTCCTTAGAAAAAGATTGTTACAGGTGTTTAGGTCCCCAAGCCAACCCTCAGAATTTTGTGTGGCCAAAAATCTGTCTGAAATATAGTGGTGGTAGTACTAGCAAACCTAACTGCTATGTCTAGGAATATGTCTTTGGGGAAAATGCAGTCAAGGATCCAACTTAGACAGCAGGGGTCATTTTCCCTCTGTGTAGCCTGGACAGTTGGAGTGAAGGGCACATCCTCCTCTGCTTTCCCCTTGCAGCAAGGGAACTGACACTGCCTCTGCTTTGGTCTCTGATGGGGCCTCATGCAGGAACCAAGGGGATAATGAGAAGCAGGCAAGTGGGCACGGGACCCCCAGAGTGCAGGGAGTGGGGAACAGGGCAGGGCCTGGCTAGTGCAAGGCCAGACTAGCCGGCTCCTGACTGACCCCCTGCCTTCGATTCTGTTAGCATCAGGGATTGTTCTGCCATTTCACTACCTCCATTCTTTCATTCCTTCTTTCCTTCATTCGAAGTTTGGGTGCCTGTTACCTGTCAGACACTGTGCTAGGCACTATGCAGGTCCTAAGACAAACAAAACACAGGCCTCACCCTCAGGAAAGGAACTTTCATTAAAATTTAAGCTCCAAATAAGAAAAAACTCATTGAATCTCCAGGGCCTGGCATAGTATCTGGCACATAGTAGCTACTCATTAAATATTTGTTGAATGAATGTAGGAGCTCAGAGTGACAGGTGTATGCACAGGGCAATATGAGATTGTGACTGTTCCTTCCTAGCATGGCCTGCAAGGCCCTCCCTGCTCTGACCTTGATCTTTACAGTCTAGTCACGCCAAACCCTGCCTTGGTTGTGCAGGCATAATTCAGGGGATTTGCTGCCTCAGGACTTGGCTTATGGTGTTCTTTCTGCCCAGCATCCTTATCTTAGTCTTACCCTTTCCACCCTCTTCCCCACCCTTCATCTTTCCCTGACTAACTCCTATCTTAAAGTTATTAATTTATTTTATAAATATTAGTTAAGCACCTACTACATGCAAGGAATGGTACTAGAAACCGGTGACGTGGTGACGAACAGAAAATCATGGCCTCAAATATGTCCTTGCCCTCATGGGGTGTTTATTCTGTAGGAGAAGACAGATAATAAAAGTGACTCACTAGTTGTCTGGTGATAACTTTGATTAATGCTATGAAGGAAAAGAACGGGTGCCATTAGCACATAAGGCAGAGGGAAACTTCCTAGTCTTGGAGGTCAAGCAGTCCTTCTCTGGTGAAGAGGTGTTTTAAATGGGGAGAGGCGGAGGTAGAGGAGTGGAAGGGAAGAGCTGCTGAGGCAGGGAAATGCCCTGAGCAAGGGCCTTGTAGTGAAAGGGGCAGAGCGTGTTTGAGAACTAAAACAAGCCGAGATCTCGGTTGGGCTTCACCATCTCTGGGAAGCCTTCTTTTACGGTCCCCTGATAATCTTTTAGGTGCTTCCTTGGAGTTGCCATGATTCTCTGTTCATAACTCCATCATCACCCTGCATTTCTCACATTGTAATATAATCTTATGGGATGAGTCTGTTTTCCTGTCTAGACCATGAACTTTAAAAAGGCAATCATTTTGAAGTTCCAACACTCAGGGTAGTGCCTGGTATGTTGAAGGTGATTGGTAAATATTAGTCAAATGAAGCAATGAATGAAAGAACTGAACCAAGCTTTTGATAACAGCAATGATCAAAACAGCAGTGAGCTCAAAATTAGACTCCCCAACAAGTACCTGAAGTAAAGTTAGTCCATTTATCCAGGTAAGCACAAAGTCACAACATTTGATAACCCACCAAACTGGTGAAGGAAAGAGAACCTTTATGATATTGGAGGAACTTTCCTGCTCACTTGACAGAGTGGGTCCAGGGAGGGGTTCAGGGCCAAAGCAAGGGTTTCTTAAAACAACAGAAATGCATTTCTGGTTGCTCCAACATATGGATGAATGTCCAGGCGGTATATTTTTAATTGCCAAGAGACCACTGGTTTCATAATCCAATTATGTTCTCTAAAAGAAAATTTAAGGACCCACATAGGACTGCCAACTTTTTACTTGTGGAATAAGGTCGTTAAAAAAAAAATCAATCATGCTATTACCATGAATTCATTAAAAAAAAAAAAAACCCTCAAAAGGGAAGGCTTTGAATCAGCACATTTAGCTTTAGGAAAAATCCACTATATTGTCTTTATTGTTATCATTTTGCTGGGACCCAATGAAATTTTTTTTGAGGAACTTGCAGTGACAGTTGGGAGTGCTTTTAACTACCTGTAAGAGTGGCTGGCTCCAAGGAGGACACCATCGCTGACCAGGGTGGTCTGGGGGAGAAGCCATCTGTAGGAATGTAGCCTGGATTTTGAGGGACCAGCAGATGGGTAATCCAGGCTAGCAAACTGCCACTTGAAACAATTTTCTCCAGCAAGATGTCCATAAGCAATTCAATGATGTACGGTATACCCATTCTTAATAGGTTGTTACTTAAACTAAGCACTGCATTTTTAATTTATAAATACAAGGTCAGCCTGTATTTCTTAGCTGCTTATATTGCATGCTCAATTGGAAATGATACCTTGCCATCCTGGACAGAAATTGTTTCTCTCCAAGGTGATCAACCCCCATTCTCAGAAGGACGGTTCAGCTCTCAGTGGACAGAAGTGAGGCCAGAGTAATGAATGAGGGAGGTTTTGCCCTGTAATTTAGCCATATAAACTCTGGCTCAGTTTATAAGTCAGTGGATGGAAGTCGCCGACATGAACCTTGAAACTTGCTTCTTGGAGGAGAAAAACATAAATTTCTCTTAAAATAGTTTGGGCAAGAGGAAAGGACAATCCCATTCCCAACATTCTTCATCTCTCTGGGTCACTCTGGGCCTTGATTCGAATAGCAAATATCTAAGCGGGTGAAATCTGATCTTCTTAAATTAGGTTGACACAAATGAACAGCTGAGAAGAATAGCCCAAATGAGGATTGTCGAATACGACTACAAGCCTGAATTCGCATCTGCGATGGGAATAAACACTGCCCATCAAACAGGTACACACACAGCTCCCTTCTTAATTTTATATTGTCAGCTATTAAGGTTCTAATTCCGTCTTCATCTGGAGGCTGTATGCTAGGGCACTTGACGACATCCTGTCGGTCTAACTTGTCGTCTGTGAAAGCCATAATCACCAGAGCAGGAAAAGTTAAAGAAATTTCTGTGATCTTTCCTCAACACCCCCATCCCCACTCCTGCCCCCTAAGGTACTGGTGGAGGATTTGGAACACATTGTCTCCTTTCACTGGAGGCCTCTTGCTCGTGGGATGAGGGCCGAGGGGCGGATGGCAGCGCAAACTGTATGACAGGCAGCACTGGGCAGCATCGGGATAGAGAGGGAAGGTGGCGGGACAGGCAGGTCCAGGTCAGAGAAGTGCAGAGTGATGTTCATACTCCAGTCCAGGAATTCTAAAGAAAAAAGGACCATTTAGAGGGCAGGGCCCTCCTGCAGAAAAAGAAAGAAAATCAAGCCCGTGCCCTAGCCTCATGTCTATGTACAGGGATCTGAAGGTACTTAACCCCTTCCAACATTCGGCTCGGAGTCTCAAGAAAGAGTGGAGAAAACAACACTCCCTCTTTTAATCCTCTAGTGGTCCTTGGCTCCAAATTCCTCCTTTGCTTTTTAAATGCCTCGTAGATCAAATGCTGAGGGGGGATAAGCATCTATTCGCAGAGGCATCCTGTGTAGTTGTCAGGGTTCCCATTCTGAGGTAGGCCTGGGAGCATTTTCTCCAGAAAGGTCTTTTCCTGACAAAACCTGTTGGAGTGTTTGTGTCTAGGGATGATCGCCCAGGAGGTGCGAGAGATCCTGCCCAGAGCCGTGAGGGAGGTTGGCCATGTCACCTGTGAAAACGGAGAGACGCTGGAGAACTTCCTCATGGTGGATAAGGTAACCCTGAACAGCTCCCTACCCTAGAGCTCTAACCGCATGGGCGAATTCCCCTTCTGTGGTATCACAATGCACGGAACATCCAACCGGGAAACGGGACAGTAAAAAAGAATTCTTCACTGAGTTGTGGAGTAAGTAGGTATCAGTTATCCCACACTGGTCATAGGTACCAAAAAGGAGTCTCATAAGGGAAAAAGGAAAAAGGACTATGCAACAGTAAGCACTGGAGTCCAGTGAGTCCTGTGGGAGGAACACTGGCCCTGGGACAGTCCACTGAGCAGAAGTGCCCTTCAAACAAGGACCAGACAACAGGAGAAATAGTGACAGCAAGTTCTGATTAGACTTTGTCTTGAAAAATGGAACTAAAACTTACGAAAGTGTCATTTCTCTCACATAATATCATTTAAGTTATAATTAAAACAATGTGCTCCTCCTTAGAATGATTGAAGACTGAGTGAAGTGTTGAACTATTATTTTTTTTTTGGAGCATAGTTTTTCAACAAAACTATATGTTTAGCTTTCGCAGCACAATCATAAAGTGGGTCATTTTTACAAAGATATTCATGAGCCTCATCGTTTTTCCTCAGGGGCCTGTCAGAATTCTTTGATATTCAAATCATTCTCTTTTGAAGGAATGTCACCATCCTTGTGGATATTTCCTCTTCGCCTGTTAAGGAGTCTAAGCGTGCCGTTTCCTCGCTTGCGGATGCTTTGGTTGTGATTTGAGTGGCTCTCCGAGATCACGTCTATTAATTCTGTGAAACCCTGCATGGTTTGCGAGGTTTGCAAATTCACTCTGCGGCTGATTTGCTTTATGTCACATTATTATATTTGATGCTGGAGGGAAGGCTGATAGGCATGGGGATTTCAGGGCAGTAGGTAGAGATGTTTGAGTGGAGACTAATTCATAATTTGTCAGTTCCTCGGGGAAGTACTTCCCAAACTTCAAAGTGTACACGAATCAGTAAGGGAGTTATTAAAATGCAGATTCTGGTTAAGCAAGAATGGAGTGAGACCTGAGATCCTGAATTTCTGACCAGTCTCCAGGTGAAGCCAATTTTGCCAGTCCTGCTGGTCAGGAAGGCACACTTGGGGTAGCAAGGTAGCGGGTATGTCTTCATGTTGGGCCCTTCCACAGTCTTCTGCCTACAAGCTCTTGGACAACAAATACTTCGATAACAGCGCCGGATGGCCTGCTCACTGGGCCGCAAGGGCCAAGTGGCGGAAGTCAGGTTACTTCCTCCTGTCTCCCAGGACCCCATCCTCCACAGAAGAAATTCTTTGGTCTCTCACAGCGAGGCTATCACTTCACTTGAGAGGTGTTACCATCAGAAATTTATCTCTTTTTAACTAAAATAATTGTTTTGGCCATGCCATGCAGCGGGTGGGATCTTAGTTCCCTGACCAGGGATCGAACCTGGGCCCCGGCACTGAGCACGCTGAGTCCTAACCACCGGACCACCAGGGAATTCCCCAGAAATTTATTTTTAATAATAAAACACAAGTTTTTTATGTAATTTGCTTAAAATATAAACTATTTTATATATACTAAAATATAAGATATATTCAGAGGTATCTGTAAAATAAAGTCACCCTCACTCTCTTGCATTTTCATAAGCTTCCTAGGTTGAGAGAAAAGAGCAGAGGCACAGCTGTCAGCCTCAGGGTACGGCCTTGGGAGTGTGTCACCAGGCGGCCAAGGTGGGGCTCTTGGGGTTTCATCTGGTAGCAGCTGTATCACTTCTGGGTGTGGCCCTTCCCTAGAACACTCAGGAAAGAGATTTCTATGTTTCCTGTGTAGGTAACGCCTGCCCGGGGCCTTAGGACTGTCACTGTTCAGCAAAATAATTAGTTCTCCCCTGGCCCAGTGTTTTCCCGTTCCCAGGTGAGGTGAAGGGAGACAGTCAAGATGATTAGCAACAGGAGTTCCGAGGGCCAACCCCTCACTTTCCCAGGGGAGGTTACACCCGAAGTTCATTCCTAGGAAGCCAAGTGCAGAGACCTGGGAGAGCGGGGCGTGGCATTCCCGTTCCAGGCAGCCAGGTTCGTTCATCACCTGAGGAGCAATCCATGCCAAGGGGGCACTGAGTTTATAAATAAGTAAAACTGACAGGAGTCCAGAATGGAAAAGGGGCGATTCTCTTAGTAACAGGATCTTGTAGTGATACAATCTATGGTGACGTCACTAAGGCCACACCTCCATACTCGGAAGGCTGGCTTTCTTCTTTGGCTCACTTCTGTGGATAGACTTCAATTTCTGGCTTAATCCTCAACACTGTGGAATATCCCTCTTCTACATTATAAGTACTTCCCAGAATACCCTTTATTCTCTCATTAAGAACGCAGGGTACGTGGCTCCTGTTGTCCTGTGCTCTTTGTTAACTGATAAGAAAGATGTACAGATAACCTCTTGCTTTCCTGGACTCTTCCTTATTCACGTGGGCGCCATGGCAACCTTGATTGCCACGCCCAGGACTGTTGGTTTTCAAGACCTTCGCTAGGATTTCCCGGGCTTTGTGTGCTATAGTAACAGGTGGAGATCCAATTAAGATACAGTCTCTCCCTCTGCACTCCAGTTCTCTTCCCCCAAATGTCTCTTTTTTATAAGGAAATTCTCATTGAAGCTAAAATGCAAACTAGAACATGGAAATGTTAAAATGTTGTGCTCCGTGACTGCTGTATCATTTCCACATGTACTTTGCAACGTGGTGCCGGAATAGGAAAGAGAATGGCTGGATCTTTACAGGCTGTCCATACAACCAGCGAATGCTGGAGATCAGAGATGTCGGCCAAAGTTGGTACAAGCCACTTTTTTCTCTTCTTAACAGGAGAAATGACCTTGAAAGATAAACTTCTCTTACACAGGGTGATTTACTGCTTCTCATAAATTTCTCATGGTTCGCGTGGCCCAGTGAAAGCTCAGCCAGGGGAGGTAGAGTGAAAGGACTCGGGGCTGATACTGAGAGCAAGGGGGCCTTAGAGTGGACACCATCGTCTCCTCCTGCATTTGACCACTGGGGCTCTGCTTTTCGGCACGTTCATCTATCTCTTTACTTGGCAACTTTTAAAATTTGTTTCTGTGATTATTTGGGAACAGGTGGTTCCATTTCCTGAGCATTATTATTAGGTGTACTTGGTGTAAGAAAAATGCACACAGTAAATGTAAGAACTACCTTAAACAAATTCACAACCGAGTCCATGTAAAGATGAGGTTCATCTTCTCATTCACTAGCCTTGAATAATCTGTATGTGCGTGTTTTTAAGACTGCATGTCACGAGCCACCCTGCCATAACTTAGTATGTGGCTACTTTTTACTCATTGATTCTATTTTTCCTGCAACCATAATATGGCAGGGATTGTCTATTTGAGTCATGAAAGGGTAAATAACACTTGGTTCCTATCTTCAAGTAGCTGACAGTCTAAGCAGGATGATGTGACAGGTACACAAGAAATAATGCTCTAAGTTACAACGTGAGACGTAATAAATCTGTGGGATGCATAAAGTGCCGCATCAGTTCAGAGGAAGGAGAGAGGCTCTCTGGAGACTAGGCAAGTGTTCTCAGATGGAAAGGAAGGGGGGAGATTGAGAGACAAGGGAAGGGAGACATTGGTGGACCGTGGGGAATGAGGGTGTAGCTGGCGGCAGTGGGGAGAGCATCACAAGAGGCCTCCCAAGCCTTCCTTTTTCTCATCCACGGGGTCCAGTTAGACAAGTCCTGCTGTTCTTACTTAGGTACTATCTCTTGTATATCACATTCCTTCTTTATTCTCTTTATTTTCTCCATTTTTATCCCTAGCTATTATAACAACCTCCTAACTGACCTGCTAGCTGCCAGTAGGATCATTTTCCTTAAAAACAAAACAAAACAAAACGAATCTCTGATCCTATAATCTCCCTTTCCCAGTTTTGGCTCTTCACTGGCTTATTATTATAACCCTCCACAATCTGGATGGAATCTTCTCTTTCTGACTCATTTCCTAACACTCATACCCCCCAGCCCCCAAACACCTTCAGAATATGATGTGTCTGCGCACACACGCACAGTCTTGTTCCTAGCTCCTCCCCCGCCAGCCTTTTTTCTGTTCCTCACACTCCAAGTTTGTTTCTGCCTCGAGCTGTTCTGTTGATTGTTCTCTGCCATGAAGACTCTCCCTTCAGATGATCTCATCATTTGGATTGCAAAGCAAGACCTTCCCTGACCACCTTGTCTAAAAGAGTCTCCATGGCACTCGATTTCACTTTGTAAGATCCAGGGCCACCACGAGGGTGTAGAGTGCCTTTGCAGTAATTAGAAAAAGGAGCTCCCTCTGGCTGGCGCAGACCTCGTCCTCCCCCTCAGCTGGGTCTCTGTGCAGGGGATACACTGCAAACTTGCTCACAGCAGCCTGGAGACTTCTGTCCCTAACTGAAATGATCTTGTTTATTTGCCTCCTTGTTTTTTGCCAGTCTCCCTGGGTAGTTGTATGAGAACAAAAAAATCTTCTATATTTTTCAAAACTGTACCTCCAATACTTTATATGAGGTGTTAACCCCAGGGCTTAGAGTACTGGAGGAATTCAACATATCTTGGTTGATTGAGTTAATGAATTCCGTGATGCCTGGATTGCTCCTGTCCTCACACTGCCTTAGGCCTCTGGATAGACAGCTTCTAGAGTATCCATCACATTGTGTTGTCATTCTCTATTTGGTATCTCCTCCACTGGACTGTGAGCTTCTTGAGGTCAGAGAATGTGTCTTGTCAATCCTGTGTTGTTTAGAACAGTATCTGATACCTTGTGGGTTCTCAATAAGACTTTATGTTAATGCATGAGTGTTTGAATCTCAGTGAAAGGAAGAGACGTGGTTCTATCAACATAAGGGAGTTTGAAGGAGAAGGGGTTTTCTAGGGGAAAAGATGGGCTCAGTTTCGAGTTTGAGATGTCAGCTGAACATTCAGATGAAAACATCCAGAGGTGACTGGGAGTGTGGAACATGAGAGAGAAGTTGGGGGTCAAGGGGGAGCTACAGACAGGGGTGAAGATATTAATTCATAAGGAAAAGGTCATGGACGCAGGTCACAGATGGGAAGCCTGTGGCCCAGTCTGGCCTGCAGACGTTTTTCCCTCACGGTGTTTTAAAAATTTTCAAATGTGTTGCTTACCTTTGAAAATTAGGAGATCTTCACACAAATTTTGGATTTCCAGTTCCCTTGAAACATCAGATCTGGTGACGTGGTGCTGAGAAGCGACTCCCCCAGAGGGGCTTCGGCAGCCTCGCATCTCTGCTTCCTGTTTTTTGTTTTTTTTAAAAAATTTATTTATTTAATTAATTTATTTTTGGCTGCGTTGGGTCTTCATTGCTGCGCGTGGGCTTTCTCTAGTTGCGGCGAGCGAGGGCTACTCTTCCTTGTTGTGCGTGAGCTTCTCATTGTCATGGCTTCTCTTGTTGCGGAGCACGGGCTCTAGGCACACGGGCTCCTGTAGTTGTGGCGCATGGGCTCAGTTGTTGTGGCTCACGGGCTCTAGAGCACAGGCTCAGTAGTTGCGGTGCTCGGGCTTAGCTGCTCCGTGGCATGCGGGATCTTCCCGGACCAGGGCTTGAACCCATGTCCCCTGCATTGGCAGGCGGATTCTTAACCACTGCACCACCAGGGAAGCCCTCTGCCTTCCTGTTACCTGCCTGGCCCAGCAGGCGCTCGAGTTCATATAGGATGAGAAACAAAGAGGGCTAAAGACAGCAGAACACTTCCAGGAGGGTCTACAGGAGAAAGAGAGGCCCTGGGAAGGCTGAAGGATTGGGTGAAGGTAGGAGGAGAACATGGGGCAAACACAGTGTCAAAAAGCCAAGTGTTCAGAGAGGATCGATAAGGAGATGGGGAGGAGATGGAGGAGATGGGAGGAAAATGAACCTCACCAAAATCTCTTTGATGATTAAAAATTCCCTGATCGTACATGGCACACCAGTTTAAGAGCATGAATTTCAGCATCAGATAAAAGTTTGTCCAGAACTTGGCTCAGCCAGTTTGGGGGATTATAAGGTCATCTTTAAAGCTATTCAAAACAAATTATTTTATTCTTTACAGTTCTACAGTAAACTAACTTTAGTATGGTGAGTTGAAATTCTACCTTAATCACTTTTTCCCCCAATGAAGCAGTTGCTTTCATAAATGAATTTTTTTAAATGCAGATCTTCTTAGGACCACAACTTTTAGGTCCACAACACAGTATAACTGATAAATGGTTAATCGTTAATAAATTTTTTTCAGGTGCCACTCAAAGATACCACCACTTTGGGTGTCTGTGAAATGACTTATTTTTTTTTTATAGAGTGACAAATACTATTTTTCACTTTTAAATATAGAAAAACTGAGTTATAAAAAATTATATTAGTTTAAGTTCATATAGCCAGCCCAGAATCTAAATGGGTTTTTTTTAAAGGTCCTACTCAGCAGTCGGTTTAAAAGTCCTTTCTTTTCTCATCAAGAGAGGAAATAAAATTCATTCATTAGTTGCAGTGATGTTCCCCACAGGAGGTTAGTATTCCCCGTTGCACTCACTGATTGATTTGACTCCAAGCCGAAGGATTAGAGTTAATATGCTATTAAAACCAACCCTGGATATTTTAACAACTGATCCCCTGTTTGTAGATCGTCTTCTTTCCCAGGAACTTCTTACACTGGCGGCAGGGAGAAAATTCTCTTGTTTCTAAATTTTAGAGAGAAATATGCCATTTATTGTTTTCTTGGAAAATTTCTTTCTGTAGTTATGTCTTCTTAAAAAGTAATTGCTATTTATTTTTTTCCATGCATTTAAACAAGATGGGTTGATGGATGGACAGATGGAGAGACGTGTGATAAAGGAAATAGAGCACTATGCTAATTGTGGAATTTACGTGGGGGGGTATATGGTCATTTACTCTACAATTTTTTAAAAACTTTTCTGTATGCTTGGAAATTTTAGTAATAAAATGTTGGGAAAAGAATAATTGTTCCAGACATCTAAAACTGCAATTTAAATATTGTGTCAGAAGGTGATGGCAATGCTTTGAAAATCAGATAGCCCCGTTTATTCAGGCCTTCACTGACTGAGTACCTGGAATTTCACATTTTATTTACCAAAGTGGAATTAGGTTAAAATGGCTGAACTTATGCCAAAGTTTTCAAAGAGACTGTTTTTTTAGTAATTTCTTATAAAGTCTTTAAGGATACTTCAGTCCCTTTCTGATGATGCTGACTTTTCTTCATCTGTGAAATCTGGCCACTAGGTCAGAACTGCTTCCTCCCTGTAGGTATAGTTTAGTTCCCTTGGGCTTCATCCATGAAGTTCCCAGTCTACTGAGCTTGGTCTCAGATATTCAGAGTCTGTCACTGCCTTCAAGCTACTCAAACTGAGTAAGAGCACTGAGAGTAAGTAAATAAACTTTGGACTAGAGTGGTAGCTCTCAAGATGTGAAATCCCTTTCATTTTTTTTTTTTTTTTCTCCAGTAGATTTTCCTCTTTCCTCTTTATTATTGGAACTTTAGAGTGGAGGTACTACCCTCTTCTTTGTACTGCTCTTTTTCTTCATTACATTTTTTCTTCTCTGCATTCTCATTTCCTCTTCCATCCAACTCCCCACAACGATGGCAGCCACGCTAATGTGTTTCATATATATCCTTGGATAGTCAGGCTTTCTGGAACATTATTAGTGTTGTTTTTGAATCTGTTTTAAATTTCTTTGAATTATATACATCTGCTCGGAGTCTGATACGTGGAATTCCTTGGCATATGTCCTTACATTCTCCTCCTCGAGTGATGGCCTCTTCCAACTCTGCTGACCACAACTGTGCAGTGATGAACGTTCTCACACAGGCCTCCTTGTGAACCTGTGGGAGGTTTTCTCTGGCACGCATACTGGAGGTGGCGTATAGGATACACACAGCCTTAATTCTATGAAATGCTGTCAGATTGTTGGTCAGCCCCAACTCATAACAGCAGCACATGAGGTTGACTGCTTCTCTGTATCCTCATCAACACCTGACATTATCAGACTTTCTAAATTTTTCAATTCTAATCGGGGTAAAGTGGTATCTTACTGTTTTAATTTGTCTTTCTCTGATGAGTAACTAAATTGTGCATCTCTTTCTTATGTTAGCTCTTTAGATTTCTCCTTATATGAATTGTTTGGCCCAGTTTTCCATTGGGTTACCTGTCTTTTTCAGGATGAGAATATACTTTTCCACTTGATGCTGTTATTTTATTTTTTCCCAGTGCTCTCAAAGATAAAATAGACCAAATCTATAGCAATGGCTTAAGATAGTAACAATTATTTTCTCTTTCAATGGTTTCCTTCCTGGTGCTAATTACAACTTAAAACTATATCATATACTTCTGGTTTACTTGCTCTTGGCCAATCTCCCCACTAGGAAACATGCTCTATGAGGGCAGAGATCCTGTCTACCTTATCTAATTGTTTTCTCCCTGTACTTAAGACAGTGGTTAGCACATCATAGGTGCTTGATAAAGAACTATTGATTCTGTTCATTAGCTGAATATTGAGCTACGTGTGCCAGGTACTGAGTTGGCCCTAAGACACTGCCCTCAAAAGGAGCTCATTGGTCACCCAGAAAGAGAAGAAATCAAAGAATAACAATAAACAGTGCCATGTGTTAGTTCAACTGGAAACTTGCCTCAGTCAAAGGACTCAAGCCCTTCCACAGAAAATTATGTTTAAACTGAGATAACAAAAATTAAGCAAGAGTTCTAAAGCAAACAAAGGGCAACAATTAAAACACATAATTTGAAACAGTTTTATGAACTTGTGCTCTCCCCATTTAAGGCAGAGGTCAAAATACAACATCCAGGGAAATGAGCCCAGGAGTTGTCCTCTTTGCAAGAGAACTCTGCATGGGAGGGAAAGCTCACCTCCAGGGATCTGTGGGAAGTTCAGCTGAAGTCTGAGCTCCTACACCATCTCGGCAGCCTGCTTTTCTGGTTTGAGGATTCTAGTTTTTTCTTTAAATCCATGTCAAGGCCTGGTGAGCTTTGTACACTCTTGGACAAAGATCTAAAGCTGAGTTTATCCAAAGCCTAAACAATTGCCAGGCACACCCATTGGCTAAAAGACCGTTTTTCTCCCTTTGACAATCACTTTCATAATACTCAATTACAGGCTGTTTTAGTCCCATGATTTTATCATAAAAACATCAGTCCATGCAACATCAGATGCCACAAGGAGAGATTTTCAAGTCTGTGACTCTCACTGGAAAAGAAAGAAGAGCCTATTTCAACTTCTCAAAGCATTCTTTGCTCTCAGGCTTTGTTACGCTTACTCTGTTTTTGGACAGAGGACAAGCTGTAGTTCCCAAAGAGAGGAGAAATCAAGTCCACTGCCTGGCTGCTCCCCAGCATTGGGGCTCATTTATCGTCAGTCCTGCAAGGGACCCAGGAGCTTGCAAACTGCCTTCTACAGAGTCTAAGTGTTTCCTAGGGGATGAAGGGGAACTGAAGGGACGGTCATCTGTTTCCATCAGTGGAGGCCACGTGGCTGGTTACAAGAGAGTCACTAGCCCATCGCACTGAGGATGTTGAACACTAGTGTTTCTTTCCTTAATTCACCTGCATTTCCTAACGTGGAAAGGGAATTTGGAATATAGACTTTGCTTTTCTGAGAAAAACCTCAGGTAAAAAAATAAACTGGACGTTTGGCCACTTCCTTCAGTTTCACCAGAGAGTAACGTTATGAGTGCCTCAGGGCATGCATCACCACTGTAAGAATATTCACTCATTTAATCTTCAAGTCTGTCCTGTGTTACTGCCCTGTGCTGGAGAATCTGCTGTGGACAAGAGGCCGGCCCTGTCTCCAGGGGTTTATAACACTGGTAAACATGACACCAAGTGAAAGGAAGGTGGGCGGAGAGGGAGGACAGCTGGTTTAGGCAGAGGGAGCAGGCAGAGATGAGGGGATACATGATGCATGTTCTGTGACTGGCACGAGGTTCAATATGATTAGAGCACAGCGTGTGAAGGGGGCTATGTGAAAGGAGAGGCTTCAACAGAGACACACTTTAAACTAAATAATGTCTCTGATTTCACAAACACCTCCCTGTTTTCCTGTGCACTTATACTTGCCAAACTGCCCTACGTGTCCTTTCAAAAAATATGCTCACGCTGTCCATAAGTCCCCTCACCCCAAAGCAAGTCTTTTAAACAGTGGGTGAAAATTCTCATGTGATTTGAAGCAGTTGCCACTGCCCCCAAACCCAATCTCATGAGCAATTTTTGGTGGCAAGCTGGTTTAATCATTTTTACATCACAGTTACAAAGCTGCATTTTAGTTGAGGTAGTGGATTCCATTTGAAATGGTTAATAATAACTGGACAGAGTTGATTAATTAAATTAGATTCAGTTATAAAATAGTTCTTAACCAACAGTGGGTGTCAGATGGGGAAGCTTTTCAAAATGCCCCAGCCTTATGCCCTTCTCTGTCCTAACGAATACGAACCTCTATCTGCGAGTTGGACACTTAGAAAAAGTTCCTGAGGCATCTAGGTGCACATTTGCGGTCAAAATGAACCCATGGAGACCTCACCACTTGCATTGAAAAGGTTATTTTCAGAAAACTCTAGATTATGTTTTTGAACATATTTGTACTGACTGTACTGTGATGATAGAGGACAAGAAATCAGAAGTCTTTTAATAAGAAGCAATCCCAATAACATGTCCTAGAAATTAATTTTTTTGGTAACCTCCGATTGGATCCATAAAGTCAGGGCCATCATTACTATCAGGAAGGTAGTAGTAAATTCCCTCTCCACCTCTATTTCCTCTTAGATAGGAAAACACATGAATTATCTTCTTGCCCGTTGAATCTACTGGGAAGATGTATGGTGTTGGCATATTTGAGTTGCAGAAATCAGAGCTGGCTTTTCATCATTATTGACACATAACTGGACAATTGCAGCGATCGCTTCTATGCCATTAGCAGCATTAAAAGTCCTGTGGGGAGACATGGCAGGAAGAACTGACTGTGGTTTAGAGGGGACATTAATATCATTCTCCACTGTCTGCTTTGGTTTGAGCTAAATCACAAATTACTGTATCAAGCAAACATTTTTTTAAAAGAGGGAGGAAAAAAGGGAGCCAGTTGCCAAGAAAAATTAAAAATATTATTAGGTATGGTAGTGCCAGTGAGGATGGAGAGAAGTAGGTAGATTCAGGAGATTTAGGATGTTGAACTGACAGCACTGTGTGATGGATTTCCTGTGGGGGAAGGAGTCAGAGATGATGGCTGGGAACTTGTGCTGGACTGCTGGGTGGACATCGACTGACCATGTGACCGACTCTAAATATTACAGTTATAATTCTACTATAAGGCTTTCTACTAAACACAGTAAATAGTCATATGACATTTACTATGATTTACAACCACAGAAGGTCATTCTTATCTTCATGATTTCTGCCTTATTTTTATAAAACAAATTTAGAAGGAAAATCTGTACCAGTATTAGAAAATTTAGAACAGCTTGTGTCAAGAGATTTTTTTTTTTGCTTTGTTTTTGTTTTGTGATTTATTTTTTAACTTTTTTTTTGCTGTACGCGGGCCTCTCACTGCTGTGGCCTCTCCGGTTGCGGAGCACAGGCTCCAGACGTGCAGGCTCAGCGGCCACGGCTCACAGGCCCAGCCGCTCCGCGGCATGTGGGATCTTCCCCGACCGGGGCACAAACCCGCGTCCTCTGCATCGGCAGGTGGACTCTCAACCACTGCGCCACCAGGGAAGCCCTTATTTTTTAACATTTTTAATGAAAAATTTCAAACATATACAAAATAAGAGAGAATAGTAATGAAACACATTTATACATTTCACTCAGATTCCAGTTATTAATTCACGTCCAATCTTGTTTTATTTAAATAAACTCTCCTCCCATACAGCTACATTTTTTTAGCTTTGTTGAGATAAAATTGACATACAACACAGGGTAGGTTTAAGGTGTACAACGTGATGATCTGATAAACTTATATATTGCAAAATGAGTACCACAATAAGGTTAGTTGACATACACATCACCTCATATAATTACATTTTGTGTGTGTGTGTGGTGAGAACATTTAAGATTTACTTTCTTACCAACTTTCAAGTATATAATATAGTATTGTTAATTATAGTCACAATGCTGCACATTAGATCCCCAGAATTTATTCATCCTAAACTGAGTTTGTACATTTTGACCAACATTTCCTCATTTCCCCCGCTATCTCAACCTTTGGCAACCACCAATCTATTCTGTTTCCACATATAAGTGATATTATGCAGTACTTATATTTCTGTGTCTCACGTATTTCACTTAGTATGACACCTTCGAGGTCCATCCATGTTGTCACAAATGGCAGAATGTCCTTCATTATCATAGCTGAATAATACATATGTATATATGTATACACACACACACTCTTTCTTCATCCATCCACTGATGGACACTTAGGTTGTTTCCATATCTTGGTTATTGTGAATAATGCTGTAACGAACATGGGGGTGCAGATATTTCTTTGAGATAGTGATATCATTTCCTTTGGACATATACCCAGATATGGGATTGCTGGATCATATTCATATTGTAGTTCTATTTTTAACTTTTGTATAACTTCCAAGCTGTTCGCCGTGGTGCCTATGCCAATTTACATTCCCACCAACAGAAGGATTCCCTTTTTTCCAGATCCTTGTTATCTCTTGTCTCTTTGATAATAGCCATCCTAACAGATGTGAGGTGATCTCTCACTGTGGTTTTTATTTGCATTTCCCTGATGATTAGTAATGTTGAGTGTCTTTTCTTGTACATGTTGCCCATTTGTATGTCTTCTTTGGAAAAATATTTATTCAGGTTTTCTGCCCATTTTTAAACTGGAATATTTGTTTATTGCTATTGAGTTGTATGCATTCCTTATATATTTTGAATATTAAACCCTTATCAGGTATATGGCTTGCAAGCATTTTCTCCCATTCAGTAGATTGCCTTTTACTTTTGTTGGTTATTTCTTTTGCTACACAGAAGTTTTGGTTTGATGTAGTCCCACTTTTGTTTGTTTGCTTGCTTTCGTGGATTGTACTTTTGGTCTTGTCCAAAATATGGTTGCCAAGGCAAGGAGGTATTTCCCTATGTTTTCTTCTAGGAGTTTTACAATTTTACGCTTTACATTTAAGTCTTTAACACATTTTGAGTTAATTTTTGTAAGTGGTGTAAGATAGAGGTCCAATTTCTTTTGCATGTAAATACCAGATTTTCCCAACACCATTTATTGAGGAAAATATCTTTTCCCCATTGAGTATTCTTGACTTCCTTGTCAAATATTAATTGACTGTATGTGTGTGTTTATTTCTGGGCTCTCAGTTTTGTTCCATTGGTCTATGTATCTGTTCTTATGCCAGTACCATACTGTTTTGATTATGATAGCTGCTTTGTATTATAGTTTGAAATCAGGAAGTGTGATGCCTCCAGCCTTGTTCTTTCTCAGAATTGCTTTGAATATTTGGGATCTTTTGTTGTTCTGTACCAATTTTATGATTAGTTTTTCTAGTTCTGTGAAAAATGCCATTGGAATTTTGACAGAGATTGTATTGGATCTATAGATGGCTTTGAGTAGGATGGACATGCTAACAATGTTAATTCTTCCAATCCAAGAGCACAGGATATTTTTCCATTTATTTGTGTCTTCATCATTTCTTTCACCAATGTCTAATAATTTTCAGTGTACAGATGTTTCACCTCATTGGTTAAATTTATCCCTAAGTATTCTTCATTGTTTTGAATGCTGTTGTAAATGGGATTCTTTATTTCTTTTTCAAATTGTTCGTTATTAGTGTATGGAAACTAGCTTATTTCTGTAAGTTGATTTTTCATCCTACAACTTTACTGAATTCACTTATTAGTTCTATTTTTTGATGGCATCTTTAGGATTTTCTGTATCCAAGATATCATCTTCAACAGAAACAGTCTTACTTTTTCCTTCCCAAATTGGATGCCTTTTATTTCTTTTTATTGTCTAGTTGCTCTGTCTAGGACTTCCAGTACTGTGCTGAATAGAAACAGGGAGAGTGGGCATGTCTTGTCTTGTTCTTGACCTTAGAGGAAAAGCTTTCAGCTTTTCATCATTAAGTGTACATGTTAGCTCTGGCCTTGTCATATATGGCTTCTATTATGTTCAGGTATATTTTATCTATACTTAATTTGTTGAGAGTTTTCATCATGAAAGGATGTTGAATTTTGTCAAAATCTTTTTCTCCATCTATTGAAATGACCATATAATTTTTATCCTTCATTTTGTTAGTGGAGTGTATCACATTGATTGATTTGCATATATTGAACCATTCTTGTATCCCAGGAATAAATCCTTCTTGATCATGACATATGATTCTTTTAATGTATTGTTGAATTCAGTTTGCTAATATTTTGTTGAAGACTTTTGCATGTATGTTCATCAGCGATATTGACCTGTAATTGTCTCTTCTTGTAGTATTCTTATCTTGCCTTGGTATCAGGGTAATGATGGCCTTTTAAAATGAGTTTGTAGTGGATGGAGTTTCCATTTTTTGGAGGAGTTTGAGAAAGATTTGTATTAATTCTTTAAATGCTCATCTTATTGTTTTCTAGCTGTTTTGTAGTTCATTTGTTCTTGTCTTCCTTTTTTGCTGTCTTCGTTTGTGAATCAGTGATTTTTGTAGTGTTATGCTTTGATTCTCTTCTCTTTACCTTTTGTGTATCTACTGTAGGTTTTGCTTTGTGATTACCATGAGGCTTACATAAAATATTTTATAGATTTAACAGTCTATTTTAGGCCAATAACAATTTAACTTTGATCACATACAAAACTTCCCTTTTACTCCCCCCCCCCACCCCATGTTTTATGCTTTTGGTGTCATAATTTACCTCTTTTTATGTGTGTACCAATAACAGATTATTGAAGCTATAGTTATTTTTAATACTTTTGTCCTTTAACCTTTATGCTAGAGTTAAGTGATTTATACACCATTATATAATGGTATTAGAGTATTCTTAAACTGACTATATACTTACCTTTACCAGTGTGTTTTATACCAGTGTGTATGCCTTTAAACTCTATGAACTAAGCCTTAAATCTGTAACATTCAGCTTTTGAATCCTTTCCAAGTGGTTGCTTTACAGTGTTTGAAACCCAGAAAACTTCGGTTTGCATGATGAGAATCTCAAAGACACACAGCCCTGAGTTTGATCCCCAGCCACAAAACAGTCTTTCTATTTTGGCCTTGAGCTCATCACTTTACAACAGTGGACCAGCCTCTATGAGCCCCAAAGAGCGCCATGACATTCTAAACTTGTAAACAGAGGAGGGTGGGGGAAGAGGAGTGGTCATGGGATTGGGGTGTGAGTTGATGAGAGCTTTCCAGGATTTTTGTATGGCTAAGAGACAGACACACATGTTCCCAAAACAACTGACGTGTGTGGGTGGGGGAAGGGGTGTCTGGATCCCTGTGGTTTTGGTTGATCTCTCCTTTCTTGCTCTTTCTGACATGTCAGTAACTTTCTTTGAATAGGAAGAATTAAGTGCTGTTGTTTTAAATTTTGTTTAAGCTAAAATGTAAATTGCATGTAATAGCTTATGGGATATTAAGACAGAAATCAACATCTCAAGAATCATCCTCTCATTTATAAATGAAGAAACTGAAGCTCAGAGGAGTTGTTACATTTTACCCAGGATCTCACATCTAGCAGGTGGCAGAACCCTGAGAAAAGCCCAGGTCTTCTTTCCTCCCTCCTTCACCTGAGCAATTTGATGCACATTTTACCAGGGAGAACTGGAGTCATTCCTTCTGATTTAGTGATGCAAACACAAATCAACATTCAGAAGCCTGTTCTGACTTTCTTTACATGAGTTTTAAATAGAGCATAATGGCCACTAAAGATAAATCTTTGGATTGGAAACTTGACAGTGTCCTTCAGCTCTGTTCTCTCTCTTGGAATACAAGGACATATTTCCATTTTATTGCAAATTGAACATAAGCAGTTTTACTACATAGCCAGAAGTTTGGCAAGACCACTTTAAATTTCAAGCCTCCAGATTTATCTTGAATGAACTTGAGGCTGTGTGTGTGTGTGTGTGTGTGTGTAACCATTTTCAATGGAGTTTTCCAACTGTCTTTGGTTGGGCCATGGACAGTTGTCTAGTGGTCTCAAACTGTATGTGCTCTGAATTATTTTCATTTTTAGGACCAGATCTTTATGGAAAATGTGGGTGCAGTGAAGCAGCTTTGCAAACTAACCAACAACCTTGAAGAAAGAATAGAAGAGTTAGAAATATGGAACAGAAGACTGGCCAGGCTAAAGCGGCTCAGTAGTTGGAAGTCCTCCGCCAGTGAAGTGAGCTCGATCAGGTACTTCCAGGATTGCCATAGAAATCTGGAGAAAGGAGAGAATGGAGTCTTTCCATAACTAGATCACTCTGAATGGTTTGTTCTACCAAGCAGCAACCATTACTTTCTTTTAATTAAGTCCCTATTCTTCTTTCAGAATGTTTTGGAACACAGTTGTTTTATGTGATAATTTTCTTATTTTTTCTGTTGCTGCTTTTAAAATAAAACAAAATATAATGCATCTGTTTAAGAGCAGTGATTATAGGAAGTGCTACATTTTAACAAAAGGGTGGCCTTTCCTTTAAGGAGGAAAGGTGGCCATTTCTAAATTTAGAGAACCATGTTTGGTCCTCAGGGAAAAAACTTTTATTCTATTTTTTTTATTACTTAAGGAGGCACGTGCACATTTTCTGGGATATATTTTGAGAAAAAGGGAAATGTAACTTTTAATGCATTTATTTATACTTACTAAGTTTCTTGTACACAAAAAGAACCCTCAATTGCCTCGACTCTTCCTTTTTTAAATTACCACTGAATAATAATAATAATAATAAAACATACTGCTGTGTTAGTGACAGCCTGGGCCTTTGTCATATAACTCTTGGAGAGGCAGCTGAATCAAAACTAATTTTCTCTTTCTCTTTTTAAAGCAAATTTAGCAGAGCTCTTAGTGCATCTTCTCCAAAAAGGACCATTCCCCAAAAAACCAGCAAGGTAAATAGACTTAAATTTATAATGAACAGAGGTGATATTTTCTATTCAAATAGTCTTCAGAAAAATTGACCAGGAGTTTTTTTCTTCATTTATTTGTTGACGGGTTCCCTAGGCATCCTTATGCACTTAAGGCATTTAAATATTATCCTTTTAATAGATATTAACTGGTTTTTCAAAGAGGAGTTTAGAGATATGAGTATAGAACCTGTTCATTTCAGAAACGTTGTTCTGCCGCTTTTTGTGTATATAGTCCCCAACAGGTGAAATGCATCAGCAGATGACTCGGGGCTGCAAGATCTGTGTGGATGCCTTGACTCGACTCAGGCCCTTATCTTTGTCTCCAGAAGATCTCAAAGGGATGTCAGTTAATCCACAAATCCCTCTCTTCCCTTTGATATTTAGTACTATATATGCAAATGGAGACTAGGTAGTCGCTTGCAAAGGATAAAATGTGACAGCTTTATTAATGAATAGAACCTTTCATCAAATAGGATAACATTTACATTAAAGGTGAAGGTTAATCATTTAACTTAAAGGACACCCTCTCCATTGCAGAGAAGTGTCAGTGAGGGAGAAGCGGCAATACTCTCTTTCTAGCTGCCACTCATAGATAGCTGTGAACCTCAGCTCGCTCCCTCAGATCCACTAGTTTTCCAAAGGTGGCCTTTCCCGGAGGAAGATATTTATGACCTTAACCTATATCCTGTTACGGGCTGACCTGATGTTTGGGCCATTGTCCCAATTTAGAAAGTTTAGAAAGTTTAATATTCTACTAAAGTTTAATATTCTACTAAGTTTAATATTCTACTAAAAACTACTAAAATGTTATGCTGTGGACAAGCTTCTTGCTATACCAGTAGGCATAAATACATGGATAAATGTATATGTAGAAGTGTTTTGGGGCAAGTTTACTTAATTGCATTGGGAAACAGATAATAATAATGTCTACCTTACAAAGAGTATTGATAGGATTAAATGAGTGAAAGCCCTTAGCACAATGCCCAGCACATAGCAGGTTGCTCAATAAACACAAAATACTAAAAATATTGTGTAGGGAAGGTGCTCTTTGTACTAACCAGTTTGCAAGGGGATAGAGGGAATTGTATCTACATCCATGGAGGCCCTGATTGGTACAATTTGGCTCCTGTGCAACCTCTGTAGCGCCCATCTTGCACACAAAGAATCTTTATTTTGCAGTTTTCTCAGAATATTAACTAGAACATACAGTCCATGAGAACAGGCTCTGTGTCAGCCTTCCTCACTCTGTGTCTCCAGGGACAGACACAGAGCAGGTACTCAAGAAATATTTGTCAAATGAATGAATGAATGGAGAGCCCAGTCTGAAAATATTCCCTGAAGGCTCACAATCTAAATTTAAAGCATTAAGAGATTCAGTGTCTTGGGTGTATGGGTGGTTGGGGAGTTGGGGTGTGGACACAGGCTCAGGGACTTATATGGACATCCAGACATTAAAGAGCACCCATTCAATTCAGAGACTTCATGTAGTCACTGTCCTACGCCCCTGTGCATGCAAAAGTTAGTAAGATGTGGCCCCTTCTAAAGAATTTTAAGGTAGCCAGGGAAGATCAGAAGAGAATACAAAGAACAGTTGTACCCGGATGTGATAAATATTGCAGAGGCTCAGAGCACCGTGGGAGTATCATGGGACCCGGGCCTTCAAGGGGGCGTAAGCTTTGGCTAGAAAGTAACAGGTGCTGCTGGAGAGGTTTCAGATGGAATGGCACAAGCCAAGGTCCGGGAGCTGGCACCAGCTTCCTTGAAGGACTAGGTGGGAGTTTGTTAGGGAGGAGAGTAGAAGTTAAGGCTGAAAATATGTTAGGCTCAGTTTCTGGATCACCAGTTAAGGAGTTCATTTGGCAGCCATGAAGACTTTTTGAATAATAACAATAATATCTAAGTTGTATAGTGTATCCTTTCTTTACAGACAGAAAAGGGAGGCAGCATGGCATTGGGGTTAAGATCACAGATTCCGGAACCAAGTGTTTTTTGGTTCAAATCCTGGCTCTGTGACTTACTAGCAGTGTGATCTTGAGTAAGGAACTTAGCCTTCCTGGGACTCATGTTTCCACATCTCTAAAATAGGGATGATAACAGTACTTGCCTTATAGAGTAGTTGAGGATTACTGTGAGGTTAAATAAATTAGCATACATAAAGCACTCAAAAGAGTGTGTGGCACATAAGTGCTATGTAAGTGTCCACTGCTATTTAGTATTTTCAAACCCACTATTTCAGTGGTTCTCATACTTTGGCATGTATCAGAGTCTTCCAGGGAGCTTGATAAAATACAAGTAATGGTGGTGTTTTGCTCTCCCTGTACTATCTTTCTAGGAGGTTTTGGCTGTTTCTCCGAGGTTAACTTGCCCTTCCATACACCAACCCCCTAGGTAACCTTTATTCCTCAAAGCCTCCAAGAGCCTTGGAGCATTGAAACACAAGTGTATGGGTGGAGAATGGTCCTCCTGGGTTGAGTGGGGGCATTAATGAGCAAAGTGCTGGCTATGAGCAGTTGGTGGGCTTTACCTGATGGTGAGAAGCCTGGCTGGGCCAATGCTGGTCAAGATGATGCTCATTCTGGAGGAAGATTAAGGTCTCATCCACTCCAAAGGGTTCCTCTCCTTTCCTTCTCTTTCTTTACTTCCAAGAGGTAGGTGGGTGATTCCTGCTGTGTGTTGATGATTGGGGCGAGGTGAGAAAGACCTCAGGGTTCGAGTAAAAATTCAGAGTACGTGGAGGAGGAGGGAGAGAGGGAAGGAACAAACACAGGCTTCTTCTGAGAGCCCGCCTCCCCCCACAATTCAGGGTATTATGAAAATTAGTAACATAGAGGTCAAATGGATCATACTGAATAAATGATGCATCATCTCAATGAGTACGTTTATTTTTAAATTTATTTATTTATTTATTGTTTTAATCGGGGTATAGTTGTCTTACAGTGTTGTGTTAGTTTCTACTGTACAGTGAAGTGCAGTTCCCTGTGCTATACAGCAGGTTCTTATTAGTTATCTATTCTAAACATATTAGCAAACACAGATACTTTTCATTATCTCACTTCTTACAGATTCACAGCCCCCCACCTCACGCTACATGGAAACCTATTGAATCAGAATTTTTCAGGGCATTTAGATTTTTTAACAAACTCCATAGTAATTCTCATGCAGACTTGAACTTGAGAAACATTTCTCTGTTAATCAGGTCCACCCAATAACTCTGAAAGGTAGGCAGGTATGATTTTATCTTTCCTATTTTATTGATGAGGAAAATGAGGATCAATGACACTTAGATGACTTGTTCAGGGCTTGACTCCAGGTCTGACCCCAGGTCTTAGGCCATTTTCCTATACAAGGTCAAAGGCTTTTGAGCAAAAGCATGGAGACTTAAAATAATCTGGCAGCTTTGGGGAGTAGGTTGGAAGGGGAAGCTCTTATTCTGAGATTAATACTATTTAATTCTAATCAATTCAGCAAATTTCATTGCATTGAGTTCTTTCTTTGCACAGCACACTATTAGGATGTCCTCAAAACCGTTCCAGTGGGATGTAGGAAAGGTATAAACCATCCACTTCTTGGTATTCAAAGGGGCTTCCTACTGCACTTATGGATGACTCAGTTATGAAAACCCTAAAATTTGGGTACTTGTTAAAAAGCGTGTGGTTAATTCCGACCCCCGATATTACATTGAAGAACATTTTCTTTATGCAGATAGCCTCCCCAAGAAATTCAAAGACCAATTTTAAACTATTTCTTAACTACCACCATCCTCCAATTCCCTTCCAATCCTGTACCCGCAGAAGGAAGCAAACATAATACTCCCTATTGCATTAGTAGGAAACTCATATTTAAGGAGCACCATATTTAACTGGGCAGAAAGCCTCTCGTATCTCCAGCGAGATTCCTCACCAGTTGCACAGCTGTCTCTCCTATGGTTCTTGGCTCATTCCTTATGTGCAAGTTTTTAATGCCAATATGTACCAGTCCTAAAGGTTTGTCTCACTCACTTCCTAGAGAGTGTAATTTACTTATTTTCATATCCCCCTATAACGTTGCTCATAGTAGTGCTTAATGAATATTTGTTGAATGGATATAAGAATAAAGAAGACATAGGCCCAGAACAGTCCTCAAAAATAGGTGGCAGCATTGGAAAAGATTGTATATGATTTAAGGAGTAATTAATAGTATTTCATGCCACAAAAATCTTTTCTACAATTTGTCATGCTGCCTGAAGTTCTTCCATTGGGATTTATTCTATTATGTCTTGAAGACTTTTTGATTTTCAAAAGTATCCTATTAAAAGAAATGGACTTCTGGGTTCTGACAGTATATTGTCTGGTAGGTCTTCTCTCATAAAACTTCAAGAAAAAGCACTAATGAATGGCACAGACAGTTGTCCTGCAGGGAAGAGAGAGTGTAGCCTGGAGTGCCAAGAAAAGGGAAGAACTTGGCTTTGAAAGGACTTTGTTTTCAGAGGCAGAGAGGAGGAGGGAGATGTAGGCTGAAGGGAGCAGCGAAGATCCCCTGGGGAGTGAGTCTTCAGGCATCCTTCTCAAAGTTGGCATCACTGATTTTTCATTTCTCATTGCTGAATTTTTTATAGGTTTCTTTTTCAGGAAGAAAACAGTCGTGTCCCAATTGGGTTTTCCAGACCTTGGTTATAACTCTCATTGCTGTGATGGCATTTTGGTAAGAAAAACATCAGTGTTGTGCTATGTCAAGCTCTTTTTCTCGTCCCATCTCCCTTTTCTCACACGTGAACTGGGGACTGACTTTCTATTTACTTTGAAGACAAGGAGCCCTTTAAACCAGACATTGGCCTTTGATTTAGCTTAGAGATACAGGAGCCCTTTATAAACTCATACTTTGAAGAAAAGAAGCACAGGCTTTCTGCTCTTAAATATGAGATAAAGGATGATCTTTTTTTTTAATCAACTGATATTTCTTACCAGCTCCCTGTGCCTTTCGTGTGTGTGTGTGTGCGTGTGTATCTTTTTTAGCCTTGCAAATAACTTTCTCAAAATCTTTGCTCTCCTTCCTATCTACTTAGGCGAAAAGAGTGAGTAGGTAATCAGGTACAATCCACTCTCCCATGGATATTCATATTATTAGAATTCTTCTGGATTTTATACCAAAAGAGACTGAGATTACCCCAAGATATGCAATATGATGAAGTTGTAGCCAAAGGTACTAAGCAGTTAAAGCAAACAAATACATTTGCTATGCAAGCACCACGTGCCTTTTGACTGCCATCCCTCCTTCGCAGGGAGGACGGGTCATCCTTTACTGGGATGAGGGGTCTTTATCAGGTCTCTGGTCTTCAGGCTCGTGCTGCTGCTATGATGGCTCCTCAGCCTTTGAGCCCTGGTCATCTTTCCTGTGTCCTCCTCGCCTTCTTGTTTTCGGTCTATTTACATGGTGGAAGGAGTATTTATCCCTCCAAAAATGCTTTGTAGTGTGGAAAAGGACTAGCTTCTGGGCCTTGTCTCAGAGGAGACAATTATCCTCAGAGGCTAAGTAAGGGATGGTCCCAAGGATGCTTCCAGTTTCTTGATCCAAAGCAGCTTCTCAGTTATAGGAGACATTGTGGGTCCTGTACCCTTATCTCCCCTCAGCATTTTAACTTTTCACTTGCTACTGCCCACTGCAGGAAGCATCCCCAAGTATTTGACACCACTACATAGAATTCCCAGTAGAAGCTGGTGTACTTTTCTCACTCTCCTAAGTGAACTTGTCTTCTTCTGGGATTCCCAACTCAGGAGAGTGTGAGCATCTACTTTGCACAGACATGCTTAACATTCTCTAGAGACACAGATTCCCATGAAAATCCAATGCAAAGCTTATAGGAAGTCTAATTTTGATATGAAGAGACTGCTTTTTAAATGTGCTTATCAGATCGTACAAATTCCAATGTTGTTGACCTCTAAGACCAGAAATGGGAGGTATTGGGCTTATTGTCTTGTTTCCAGCCTGTGGTGTACCTGAGAAGGGTCAAAACCCTAAAGAAAGAAGCAGATGTCTATTTCATTCTGTGGTCCTAGAAGTTGCCCAGGCCATGCAATGATGCAGATGGCAAACAAATCAGAAAGAGTATTTAAGGATTAGTAATAGGGAGATAGGAAATGGGGAATGTGGGAGAACAAAGTCAGGGAGACTGGACCACAGCAAGTAGTTGCCAGGGCGACGCCACAAGTTCTGTCTAACGGCACCCTTGGAGCTCAGCACCGCTTCTCCCAGGCAGGGCTGTGCCCGCTGGGCAGTGACCAGCTGCTGCTGAGAACACTCTGGGGACCCTTTCTTCATGAGCAGAATTCAAATGTGTGGCACATTTCTTGGTGTGTATTTAATGATGGTAAATCCACGACCTTTGGTGGGGAAAAAGATATCAATACTAATGAGGAGTTGAGTCTAGAGAACCAGATGTGACATCAAGCCGGCAAGAGGTCAAGTAAGGTCCCCTGTGTCAGGCCCAGCACACGGCGGGATTGTAGAGAGAGTTCTAGAGACACCCTCGAAAGAGGAGAATGCTGAGTGTTTGGATGTGTGAGCAATATTGGGAAGAGCTTCCCAAAGCTCAGGACCTTTAAGGTAAGCTTCCTTTTGGCTATATAAGTGCTGATAATTGGGGGGAAAGATACACTCATTATTTTGAAGTCATGTAGTGTGGAAATGGATGCTTTATTGTACTTTTTTCCTTCCTTTGTCCAATTTGGTGTATTGTGCTCTGAAAAGACAGGCAGCAGGAAGATGTCAGAAGCGGCCAAAGGGTTTGGCACCTACTGCTGACTAAACCTGTGTAGCCTTTCATTTCCCAACACCACAGTGTGGATGCCCTCCACCAGGGGGATATGAACTTTGCTCTGAGTTTTTCCTGCAAGGAGCACAGGGCTGCCTCCAGTGATTTACATGCTTCCTCTTGTAATCTTCCACTAGTGACAGACGTTTCTGAGACAGCTTGCCAGGGCCGGGGGCTGCTTTGTGGAAAAATCCATCAGCCCGGAGTAGCCAGGGAGCCTCTGAGCTCCGGGAAGGTTGGGGGCTTTTTCTTACCAGGGCTGAGAGGCAGAACTGTGCTGGCTTCCATGGCGCTTCTGTCAGCCCTGGCCGCCTGCCCCCTCCTCTCCCATCTGTGTGGCCTGGGAGAGGACATCTCTGGCCAGCTGGTTGTGTGAGATATATCTGGAATCAAATCTGCCACATAACTCTTTCTTTCTTTTTTTTTTTTTTAAACAGTGGCTTGACAATAGTCTCCCTTTACATACTTAGCTTAAAAGATCAAGACCGATGTACCCCAAGTCTCCCTTTGAGGTGAGAGTTCCAGTCTTGTTTTCCTTTGGGGAGAAGGATTCTTGAAGGCCTCTTTCATTAATTACTTTGTTCTCCTCCTCCAGCAACCTCACCAGCTCCCAGGATCCGGCTCTGCCACCCACAGCTTCCCCCTTGGGTAAGATCGTCACATTCCTCACCCTCAAACCCAGCCTGGGTTTCATGTGAATTGTCAAGAGAAGAACCAGCCTTTCAGGTTAACCTTGTCACTCTCCTCCCCTCTGTCCAATGCCTTGCAGCACCTAATACATCTCTGGCAACCACACAACCCCCCTTCCAAGTACCAGAGATCACTTTCTGTGAGATCCTGCCATGTCAGGAGACTTACTGCTGTCCCAACTGGGGAACAAGAGGCGGCCTCTCAAGCCCTGTGCAAAGACAGCCCAAGGAGAAGGAGCCCCATCAGAGGCCATGGGCAGGTAAAGAATGTTCAAAGAGTAACAACTAGTGCTTTGAACCTGAGGTTTTCCCCTCCTCACTATTTACTTGGATACTCTGTTAATGGTTCCACTCTTCTATTTGAGGTGGCAAGATCTTTGAAAACACAAATACACAAACTTGTAATCACTTGTAATATTGAGTTCCCCACCCAGGGATGAAATTTTGGTTGATTCAAGTGACAGGGTCTCATTTGTTCACTGCCAACCAAGATAGTAATAGTAGCACAAGAGAAGTAATTATGTGAAGATGGGTAGATCTTTTGGCTCACTTAGAACTTATAAAATGATATGGCATCTGGGCAGAGATAATGAGTTCAGGGTAAGCTTTAAGTCCCTGAAAAAGGCTTCCACTTTCAGATTATCCTCCTTCTTGGGACACACACACACACACACACACACACACAC